>NW_028261382.1:161667837-161827837 GCF_051295495.1 Thamnophis sirtalis
AGTATTGCTTCAGATCTTCTCTCTAATAACCTAGTGTTTATTTAATAATATAAAACGAGTCGCAGAAATACTATTGATTATTGATCTAACTGAAAAACCACACATTTCTTAACTCATTCTACTGCAACATGTTATATATTTCAGCAAGAATCATTCAGAGTTCTGAATCAGTGTTAGATGAATTGGTTTACTCCAGAGACATTTGCCAGCTTTTAAAAAATTAAATCAAGACACAGTTGCTGAAATTATATCCATATAGCATTAGGCCACAGTGTTTAAAATGTTGATGTTATTTTTCCTGTTTACAAAGGGATTCAAACCTGAAGTTAAAAGAATCATTTTTTACTATAGCACATGGATGCTAATTTGAATACTTTTAAAATAAAAAAAGGAAAGTTTGCACACTACCATAACTATAATAATTTTATTATAAATTATCTGGACTATTATCTGAACAAACAGGATTTCTATATACTCTCCCTGCCCCGCAAAGATAATATTTGTTTTTATAAAGATATGTATATGAAGGAATTATAGAAGGAAGCATACATATTTTGCAATAAAAGCAAGCATATTAGCAGGATTTTTTTAAAAAAAATATGGAAGAACTTAAAATCATGTTTATTTTTAATACTATAGAAGGATATTTTTCAATAGATACATATGGTTTTGTATTTCATTATTGTATAAGGTATGCAAAAATTTCATTTTATTAGGAAGTAGATAGCAGCGTCTCTTCAGTCTTGTGGGATTTTGTCTTTGCCTCCTGTTTCCTGAGACACAGCTTTCCCATTCAGGAGACCTGTCAGACTCATTCCAAATAGAGAGCTTTATGTAACATTTGCTTTAATGCTGTGTATTTTTAAAACATGTAAAATAGTTTAACTTTTAGATAGTGTTTATTTTTCTCAGTGATTCAGTAATTCCACACATTGTCATGTGATTATGCCTTTCTCTATTTTTTAAACTTATAACTAGAGATTATTACACAGTACTCTAGTATAGAATATCTAAATGGGTAAACTATGGCTTGTGATCTGAAGCATACTATACTTGAAGTATAATATGTACTACAGTTTTTGCAAATTACGGCTTCCCATAATATAAGAAGCGACAAACCATTGTTGCTTCTGTTCCAGAAGTCACTCTGCCTATAGACAGCATTAGAAAAAGAAGCAGCCTAGTGGCTCTAAGCCATATTTTACTTCGATTTTTGGAAATTCAGTGGGCTTTTTACTAAATTACTATAATTCTGATATTTTGGTGGGATAGCTGGATTTGATTGATTGTGCCAGAGAGAAGATAGTTGCTTAAACTTTTTTTCAGGTTAAACATTTTTTTACTGTCTTTTCCCAAAAATGTTTTTACCTGGACGACATTATGGTGCAAAGAAAATCAGAATCAAGAATGTTAGCTTTCAGAATGTATGAAATAGGTTTCTTCTACACAAAACCTCATTACAGAACTCCAGACTTTGAAAACTAAAAACTAGCATAAATACTTCAGAAACTAAAAAAAAGTCTTGAGGCAAAAGAAGCTGAAAACAGGCTAAGAATTGTTAAGACGGAATCAAGGAATGCAAACTGGTCAAGAATCAGGGCCTAGGTTTTATATCTAAAACACTTCTCACATTACAAGTATATAGAACATAGACACATGGTATTTATATATAAAAATAGTTTCAGTTTTGACTTGATTTAGATGAAGTAATGAATATGAATATTAATTCCTTCAAGAGACCCCTCTCTTGTAGGGTTGATGCTAAAATAAGTATCCTGTAATTCTGCTAATTTTTCTATATTTTTCTTCCTTACAGAATCTTGCATGTATTCTCCACCCCAAATCTTAGTTTTGTAGCTAGTTATCTACTCTGCTGAAGGTCTGGTACTGCCACTGTATATGCTGTGAAGGCAGTTAAAATGAGCACTAATCAATCTTACAAAGTCAAGCAATGAGCATTAGGAGGCCACTATCCTGTGACTAAACACACCCCTTTTATGGAGTGTTGGTGCTAATAAAGGGCAGCTTATTACTGAGGCAGAGACCAAAGCTTGGGTGAGGTCAACCATGACTGGCAGTCATCAGTCATTCTTAATGATACTTTTTCTCGTGCTTTCTAAGGGATTCCGAGTAGAGTGCAAATCATTTGGGGTCATCCATAGTTCATGTACCCACAGATGGTAAAGATTTTGAAAGATAGGTTTAAACTTGTACTTAAAAAAAAAAGAACTCCCCCAACTAGATAAGTTATTTTCAAGTAAACAATAAATAAACACCAATAGAATCTCCTTCCCTCTTGCAGATCATTATATTTGCCTTCAGTGTGAAAAAATATTTACACACTAGAATACTTTGTGTCTGATAAAGAACTACATAAATTTATTTTTATGATGTCTGTCTTCTTTAATTATTGCCTTTGATGTGTATTGGTGACTAAATAGAGCTTAACAGGATTTCTCTCCCTTCTTAAATTTCGCAAAGTGAAACTCAGCCAGTCCCTGACAGATGTCTGTTCCTCACCTTCAGGATTATTTTATAAATCCCTTTCTGATGAGCGGAAGTGTCAAATCAAGGACAGGCCATAAAGCAAAAGTATAAACCTTTTAAAGAGTGATCCTGATAATATATTTAAACATTTTGTACTATTTTAGAAATTGTTATATGTTTGAAAAATATATTTTATTTTAAAATTGAAAATTGGATCATAATTTTGCATGTAATGTGATATTATTCCTCATATTCCTTTTAAGTTGCATTTCATACATATTGAGAAAGTAACTACGCTAGAGATTAAGGAGTACAAGTAAGTAGTTTATTAGATTTTTCTCTGTGTCTGTCTTTTACAAAGACTCATTTGTACTGTTATAGGTTGTTTTGATTGTGGTTTACCTATGTTCTTCCCCCCTTCCATTTAATTAATTTGCAGCTATACATAGCAGGTATGAAAGAAATGTGAATTCTTTTTGTTGACTTCAAGATTCTTACCTCTAATAAACAGTTTATTTTTGCTGATAAAAGCTGCAGTAAACTGAAATCAACACCTTCTGGTTTCTTCTGTCAGTTTTGAATCACAACAAAATAAAAAAATAGGTTGTGTTGTGCATAGAATCCAGAAGTTGTCCTGATGTTTGTCTTATGTGCATTTACTTCCACTAGTAACATTCAAGAACTCAGGAAGAAATAACTTATGTTTTGCTAGAGCTAAGTTGGAAAAATCCACATGGTCACCAGAGGGCAGCAAAAGGATTCAGAAATCTCTAATATTGAAAGGTCATCTGGATTTTGACATTACAGATAAGGTAGCCACATCTTTAAAGTTCATAGGTTTGTATAATTAGCTATATACGAAGCCCATTTGGGAGGTATATTAGCTTGTGAACATATGTACAGCACCTTGTATGTTTGAACAGATGGTTGGAATTCTTATGTAAATAAATACTACAACCACTTTAAAATAACCACATGAAACTCTTTTCTTTTGATATTCTTTTGTTAGGGTTCAATTGTGCCATGTTATATAATGATAATTCGCTTATTATATCTTATTCTTTTGATTTAAAATTAATCTCTTCAAACTCTACAAGTAAATATATTTCTGATGTTGGTTGGAAAATATGTGCAGCTCCATAAACAATTGAAAATATACAATTCTACCTATGATAAGAAGTGGTCCTTGTTGAAGCTTTATTCAAGAAAGCACTTAAAGATGAGGGTGTTTATGTATTTAAATTTAAGAATATGCTTTAAGTGCTTTCCTGAATTTGGGCCAATGTTCCTGATGCTTCCTCCTGTTGAGACCAGATGTCATGAGAAACAAATCAGGCTTCATGTGTCTGACTTTTTGCTTTCTACATGTAGCCCTGCTTGTTAAGTGTTTTAGTTTTATATATAATTAGATAGCAGCACAATTTATATTCTTGAAAATGATGGACAAAGAGAACTAGAATGTACTTCAAACAGGAATCTAGATATTTGTAGAGCACTTCATTTTAGGTAAATTAGGTTTACTCCAGAGTACTGCTACTGTTCCCAAACCTTCTAGAAATAGATTTTAATTATTACATAATATAACTCTTCAAAGTTTTAGCTATTGCAAAATAGGTAAGCACCAATCATTTGCAGTTAACCAAAGATTAAAAATATGCTTTATCAAATCTACATTTTTGCTGGGATGGATGCATACAATTTCTTTATTTTGCTAAATGTTGGAGGAAAGGCATAAACTAAACTTTTGCAGCTGGCTTTTTGAATCTAACATTCTTGACAATTGGAAGTATATTTTGGACTAAATTCTTTCTCATCTCAGTTAAACTTATTTTTTGACAAAGCAATGAGACTTATTAGGATTGAGGAAATCCTTTGACAGTTAATTTTTTAAATTTTGGAAATGCACATACAAGCCCAACTTGTAATAAAATTATTAAAGTAGGAGTGTCTTTCCTGGGTCACATGGCATTCAGATGCTTTGCATGTCTAGTATAGCCATTTCACGCATGTATCTATGTTTTATTTTTATGTATTTCTTGAATATATTTCCTGCCTTTTTCTCCAGAAGCTCAAGATGGGTTTCCCTTCATTTTTATTATCACAACAACCCCATAGGTTTGTCAAAAAATTGTAAGGTTGTGTGGCCAACAGAAACCCCAGTGCTGGCTTGATTTTTATTTGAATAGTAAGAATTGTATCCAAAGATATCATGCCATTAGTCTAAATCGTCTACAACTTACTACTGCTAGTTCTGCAAATGTTTACAAAAATTATTGTAAGTAGTTTTCTGTAATTTGGTATTTTCCATATGATTGTGTCAGAGAATTCTGGTTATCATAGTCAGCAACTCTACTAAGGGAATGAATCTACTCCTTCCCTTTCTGTTGGGCACCACACAGTGCTTAGGTAAATGGTTCATTAAGTTGATGGAAAGCTTAGAATTATGGTTCTGTCTCCTTTGACTCATGACATTCCTCTCTTGCTGAACTGTTCTCGGGGTACCCATAAGATAAATAAGATAATTGACACTTGGAAAAAAAATCCATTGGTTCACCTACTGCCCAGAACATCTCATCTTATTCTCAATCTGTGTTATGATTAGGTTGCCAAGTTTTCAAGTAGAGTATTTCCAGGACTGCCTGTCTTCAATTATTTCTGCTTAGCCCATGAGAACTGGGAAAATAGGCATGGGTTCTTTTTATAAAGCAAGAGATATGCCTCTGATGCAGAACCTGTCCTGCAAAAAAACATTACTCTTGAGGGTTTGGTTGACCTTGACTCTTCTGCCCTATGTCACAGGTGTCAAACTCGCATCCTTGCATTGCTGTCATGTGACATTTCACGATGTTTTTTCGCAGAGCTGGGGTGGGCATGGCCTTGCATGACCCCTCCAGCCCGCGGACTGCCAGTTTGGCACCTATTGACCCTGTTCTATATCTTATATGTAAGGTCAGAAAGCAGGACAAGCTTCTTTAGTATTAAAGTTATTAAGATATGGGTTGGTAGGCCTCAGTTAATTCTGAATTTTTTGTTATTTCTGTTACCTGATACTATTCCTGTGTTTATTATATTACATTTTCTCCTATGTTCTTACCAACTGTATGTCACTAGAGTTGCATTTTGAAAATTGGTTAGCCATATACATCTAATAAATTAATTAATTTAATTCAATTAATAGTAATAATTTATTGTGTCCTGATTTAAAATTTTTGGATCATAATTTTTCAGATACTTGAAAGCCAGTTTGGTTTAGTGGATAACACAATGGCTAGAAACCAGGAGGCTTACTGCCTTAGGCATAAAAGCCAGCTTGGTGAATTAGTCTCTTAGCATGTGATGTCAGTCAGTTCCTATGGATTGGATGGATCCACACTTCACTGACCAGATCCACACTTCATTGATATGAAAAAAGTATATCCTGCACTTTTGGGGAAAATGCTAGGAAGAAAAAGAAATGGTCAGATAGTTAACACTAAAACCATCTTAAAAGAATTAGGCAAAAACATCAGTCCAACTGAAACCTTGGCATAAATGTACTTTTTACTGTTACTGCAGACATTGCTCTACTTACAAACCCTTGAGTTAAAAACTTCAGCTGATACGAATTACATTTCACCCTTGAAATAATATATTGTTTTTTGTTCACTGTCTTCAACAGGAAAGTGAATATAACGTTAATATATAATATAGCTTTGTCTACATAAGATGCTAAACTTTCTAATGCAAAAATCCTACACCAGTTTATAACATACAAAGTTATGTGAGGTATTAGTCATTTTGCCAAAGTCTCATACTAAAAAATCTTGTACATGATCTTTATGCATGTATATCGTATTAACCTGTTTTAGCTAAAATATATAAGTGTGGGCCTTTAATAGGGTTGAAACTATCTCAGTGCAGACATTCTTCTGCTTACGAACAAGTTATGTTCCAAGATGCTGTTCGTGGGTCCCGTTCAGTCATAACTTCAAACAAACATAAAAATTAACCTTGCACCTAATTTCAGACAATCAGCCACTTCATTACAAACCTTATCAAGTCATTACAAAACCAAAAAGTGAACAGTATGCATGTGGAACAAACAATGTGAACAGAAGAAGGGGAAGAGTTAGTTTACGGCATGCCTTCTCTTGGCTTCTGGGACCTTCTAAGTTGGAGTTATGGACTGGTTTAATCTCTCTGAAATGTTCATTGTGTCTTGTAAGATTCAGCTTCTTCACCTATTATTAAGATTTGGTTTTAGGATTTTCCGTTCTCTTTTTTTTGAGATTTCACTTGTTCAGTCTGTGATTCCACACCTTGATTGGAAATATTTCTTTTTTGGGGGGTGGGGGGTACCATTTTTCTGTAATCAATCTGTATGAATATGTTACAGCTCAATGTGAACTATTTCGATTAAATAAAATACTTAAATTGTAATACATGCAAAATGATCATATATGACATTATGAGAATCCATAATAATGGTCATAAGTTAAATGATTTAGCATTGTAGTGGTAAGGAAGAGGGAACACAGTTTCAAGATACCCATGTACTTATAATAAAAAGATTAAAAGTAAAGTCAGATATGCTTCTCCCTTTTCTTTTTTTCCTCTAGAGCAGTCAAAAGATATACTGTATACCCTGTGAAAGGGTGCTTTCAATCCAGTTATCCACTTTGCCCAGTCTCAGATTCCAGAACCTTCTACATACTCTCATTGGTTAAACCACTAAGCCTTTGATTCTTTCCTGATTACACTATGCAAGACATCTATCAAACACTGTCTTATCTGTTTGTAAGGCAGCTCAGGCCTCAGCTTTAAGTCATGGGTTTTGGCTACAAGTTGGAGTGTGATTAATAATTGACTAATGTAGCTTTTATTTATCACAGGCTAGCACATTTCACCATTACCGAGTTAACATAAATTAAGTGTAAGCTGTCGTTCAATCTGTTTTTCAACTCTCCCCTCCCCAAATCTTAAGTCTATCTTTCACTTTTTTAGAAACAAAATCCTTACACAGGGCACAGTCTCAGTCAGTGCCAAAAAGTTGATTTCCTTTTCAGTGGAGTCATATATCACTAGCCCTCCCAGCTGCAGTGTCAGCCTCTGACAGAATGACATGTGTCATTTATCAAAGGGGCCAGGCTGGGCCTTGGGAAACGTACATGACAAAGCCTGAGAGAGTTCATTTCGTAGTCCCCTCCTACCCTCCCTGAGCCTCTTGCCAGGAAAGCCTGTGATGTTTCTGTCTTCACAGCATTACTGTAAGTCCTTCAACCTTCACAAAATTAACCCTTACAGCTACAGCCATCATCGCTACTATGGGATATTCCTTAGAGAGTCCTGCCATCTGATTTTCTAAAAAATAATTTAATTTATCTTTAGGTAAGAATGTGATTAGCAATGATATGTTGCTGAAAAATTTTACCACTTGATTTCCTGTCATCTCTATTTATAGCTTCCTAAAAGTAATTTATGCTATGGATAGTATACAAGAACAAAAATATAAAGTTTTGTCGTAGCAAGGCAAGGCCTAAAACTCATCAGTATAGTAAAATGTCGCAGTTAAACTCTAAATAGTATGGAGCAGGAAACATTGCTCATAGAAAGGTTTACTTCTGAGTAAATATGCAGTCGAGTGTGCTGAGTTGTAAAAAGCTCTGGCACTATATAAGTGCAGAATAAACTTGTGTATGTGAATGATTTTTTGCTTAAATATTTTACCTCAAACATTTTGCATGGCTATTTCAAACACTAAAGTTGAAATACAAACAGCTAATGTTTCTTTTGAATGGAATGTAATGTTTGAATTTCATAACATCTTACAAATGAGGTGATTTGCTTAGCTTTCAAAATTCTTGTAGAAGGTGTTTTTCTTAGCATAGAAAAGAAGCAAAATCATATCAGTTTTTTTAACAAGGTGTCACTTACATTGAATTGTTAATATCTGTAATCATGTTATTTAGTCCTATAACTAAGGTAATGATTAACGTTTTAAATGTGAAAATTATTTTCTCTCAAATATGCAGAATAGACTGCAAAATGTAAACATGTATTTTGGTAAAGCAAGTATAATAATGAAAAAAAAATTCTCTCTGTCTTACATACAGTATACACATTGCTTTAAAAACTGTATGCATAGTTGACTGTCACAATAATGTTATTTATGGCATCCAAAAATCATTTACAGATACAGCTAGGGAATTCAAGCCTCAGTTAGGAACTTTCTAGAAAGAAATCCTATAAATTAGCTATTGCTCAGGAGTGGCTGTTTTCTAGTCTGGGCTGGTTCTTTCATTTGTCTACATAAGGCTAATTTATTTTTGCAGCCAGATGTGAGCTGACAGCCATCACTCAGAGTTTCCTTCCCCCACTGTTAGGAGGTCGGAAAAACAGTCACATTTCCCATTTTACAAAATCCCCATCAACATTATTGAAGATGGATGTATCTTTAAAGCAAAGATTGATTGTGGATATCGGAGTTATAGTGTCATTTATCATGGTGAATATTATTTAGACTTGGATTGTACAAGGCTGTAACTTGAGACACAGCCAGGGGAGGGACAATCTGGAAACGAGGATCCATGAACTTTAATGGATGGGTGCTTTTTCAAAGCTCCACGCACTGTAGTATGATTTACTTTTCTTATAGAAAAGAAACAAGCATTTCAGTTTTAAAGGGCCAGCATGCCTTCTTGTTTCCTTTTGTGTACCCTACATAGACATCAAAGGCTCACAGCTGAGACACAGATCAAATGATAGTATATGTATTTTACATGTATACAATTAATCATAGTTTAAATATATCACCATGAGAGACATTAAATGAGGTGTATTTGAAGTTTTTGTTTGCTTGAGCTTTTACTCATGTCGCTACTAAAGTACCCCAACATATTTGTATTGTGTAAGAGAGAGAATTATCTGAAATTATGGTGGCATTAAATATAACAATAGTCATTGTGTTATATTGTGCAAGCGTTCTATATCAAACTGAGTCAAAAACATCTAGTTGTTCATTCTTGACGTCTCCTACTGGTAGGATGACTGAAAAGAACTCAGTTATTCAACATAGCAATACTGTAAATGTTTGGATATGTTAAAATATGTTTTAAAAGTATAGATTTCCAATATATACTTAATTCTTTGGATGTGTGAACACATGGTAAGCATGCAAGAAAATTTTCTAGGGAGGAGCCAGTTTTAACCCTAATATTAAGAATGTGCTGTATATGCTACTGTTTAAATTAAATGCCTTTGAAAAGTGAAGTGTGTTTGCATTTTAGTATGGAAACATGACAATAAAATTTTAATCACCAGCTTATTTTAGATTCTGGAACATTCACAAAGTTCACGAACATTTATGAAGGTCATATAACATGTTTCTCAATATAGTTCATTTCTACTTCATAATTTTTGTCATTAAAGTGAATTAACTTTAATCTGCTGTAAAGATTCAGCTGAATCATAAAATCTAGGTCATCTTGTGAAGTATAGAATAGATGTGTGGCACAAACACCCTGATGGCTTAAAACATAATTTTTGAAAGTAAATGCATGCTAATCAATCCCAAAGTAATCTTGATAGTGTAATGGCATGAATCCAACTGAGGCTTATTCAACTTTTTGCTTTGGCTGCTTACTTGCATCACAAAAATAGTCATGGTTATACTCAGCATGAGGCCTTGTAGAATTAGTTTTGAGCAATAAAATCTAGAGATTAGATTTTACATTACAGTATCTGCTAAAACAATAATTGGTAGCCTCACATATGTGTAATTTTTTTGCCTCTTATCTGCTACTTTTAATAACTGGGAAAAATATCATTAAATCTACAGTTCTGTGTACTGTGGGATATGCTGCTAGTTGCTGGTTTACTATACTTATAAGCATGTTTGCTTCCATACATAGAACAAAAAAAATGTAATCTGGTTGTGTCTTTAAGGTAGGATGCTGCCAATATTGATAAGTGTACATAGTGAGGTTTGATTAAAAAAATAACAACTCACTGCCACCAGATGAAATTATTGCAATAAGATATATTTCAAAATAGATGTTTGGAAATAAGATCTGTAAAAGTAAAAGATTTGTAAATATTTGAGTTTAGGATCAACTTGATTTACCATTTAATAGGAAGAAATCGGTTTAGATACTAACAATTTGGCTTAACTGGATTTAGGTTTGGATTGTCAGTTCTACTCTCTCCCAATAATACTCCACGTAGCTAGCATAGGAATATTTTTACAAATTTTAAAAAAATGCAACATGTTTATAAATAGGAAGTACTTTATCAAATTCATATTTATCATAGCCACTGCAATGTTGACAAGGGGTCAAGTTCATTATAGTAAATAACAGCATAACCATTACTAATGTTTGTAAGTCTATGCCACAGTTATGATATAAGGCTGCTGTTTCCTGATTAAGACTATTTGATGACACAAAGATGTAATGTAGATTATCTCTGCTTTATGTTTACTGACATCAGCTTCTGGTATTCTGCATTTTTCTGACAATGGAATACATTAATGTGGACATACCTTACAGAATGGACTCTGAGTTTCAGAAAGTAAAAGTAAAGAGTTTAGAAAGGTGTCTAATTTCAGTACTCACACTGTTTATCCCTAAGCTATGCTTATTTATCATGGCATATTACAGAATGCAGAAAACTATTGTTTTTCATTTTTTTCCTAAGTATCTCAATGAGGTGATTTATTATAGTTATCCATCTTAAGGGTCATATATCAACTTTTAGTTGCTACAAAATCAAACAAGCAGCTGTTTGCTTTGAATCAATCAGAAAACTTGTCATTTATCACATTCAATATGATTTTTGTGTTAACTGAATTACAGTATTATGCGTAACATTAAAATAAAAATACTATTATTTACTATTATATTGATGGTTTAAATATAAACAAAAACTGTTAGCAAACCATATATAGGTTCTATCTCAGTAAATAGTCATAATTTCTGAAAAAATCTAATTTTGGTCAGGTACTGGTGTCCTTATTAGAAGAGAACTATGGTCACACCATTAGATCAAAGTTTTTAACAATATTTATCTCATTTGACCTCAACTAGCCAGTGGCGTAAGCCTTTAATATTCCTGTTTTACAGAAGGAACACTGAGAAACTGTGATGATACACAGCATTGCTTTGAGCATGTTTTGCTATTCCTAGCTCTTATTTACTGAATCAAAGGAAAGAAGAGAGGTCAGTCCTCATTCTTTTTGTGATGTAATCGATTGCCAGTTTTGCATATGCTTAGTCATTAATTGATATTTTCAAGGATTAAAAATAAGAATATGAGGTATAACTGTTTTGAAAATCCAAACAATACAATTTGTCCTAGAATTATTGTACATAATTTGATATTGAGGACTCTAGACAGCATTTGAAGAGAATTGATCTGCATGTAATTTCAGCACAAAGGGGAAAGTTAGATTTACATGATTTCTCAATGTTAGAAAAAATATGTTTGTAAATTCTATTTAATAGGAGATGGCACTTATCCATGACAGTAATTTTGTAGCCCACAGCCTGCTAAGGGCTCTTAAGTTATCAAGAAACTTCATAAAGTTTTTTACTGTCAGAGTTTTGTCAGTGTGACTATTACTATGAGATAAACCCAGGAGCAAAACGGAGCACACAGCACACAGAGCCTTTATACAATTAATAGTGGTTTATATATACATACATATATCCATACCAACACATAGTAGATAAATCCCTTACCATTCAGCTACAGACACAAGGAGAGAAATGAAATACACGATGAGAAAGAGAGGGAGAAACGCCCTCTAATGGGCACCTACATATATAGACACCTCCTTGCATCATCCTCATTGCATCAACTTATAGTTTACAGCTTATAACCTTGCATCAGCTGGCAGCTATTAAATCTTCAGTATCTGACATTGACTTTCATGTTTGATGATGTAATTTAATACTTGTTGTGGACTGTATCAGCTACAGCCCACTTTGAAAAAGTGCTGTATAAATTTAAACTCAACTAATATTTGAACTTGTAAGCACAAGTATTATAACTAGCTTTATGTTCATATAAATCAGCAGTCATGTTTTTGATAATAGGTATGAATGTTTATTATTACACTTGTATGCCGCCCTATTCTCGAGGGAATAAGTATACTTTGTCCTGCTTATTAATACAAATAAATAATAATTTTTAAAATAATTTTTCTCTTTTTCCATGCTAGCATTAGTTTCATTTGTATAAAAATGTCTATGCTTCCATTTTGATACAGGACAAATTAAAAGTACAAGAAGATTGTAGGACACAATGAAGTATGGTATAAAAGATAAATATGTAAAAAGCCAATGCAGTTATTCTGAGTGGCATTGTAGTTGCGTGTGAAATGAAAATATGTATAACATGCATAATTTATATCACAAATTAACATATTTGATAATTCATAAATATGTGTGATTACACTCTTCAATGAATTTGTGTTTAATTGGTAGACTGTGTGTCAACACTGAAGATATTATATACTGTAAATTATATTTAATCCTGTGATGGAGTCATGTGTCCAATAAATTTAATAAATAGATAACAGTATGATTATGAAATTGGCCATTATTTTGATCCTATTACTACAAAATGTATAAATTATTTTTGTAATCTGGGGATGTTGAGATTTACTAACTTTATAGTAAACAAAATTAGTTTTAATCTCTTACTTGCTAGTAGATAACATATTCAGTTTTTGTCATTTTTCATGTTTCAAGAGTTTGAAAAAATGGGCAGTATATACTTTTGTACCCATAGGTTGTCTCAAGTTGCACTAAAATAAGAAAGGCTTTTTTATTTTTTTAGAAGAAATGATCACAGTAAGTGTTAAGTTATTGACAAACATAGTAATGAAACAACTTACAAATGAATAATTTTTTGTTGCCTAAATGCAATAATAATGCTTGATCAATTTTTATGGAAGTAGTGTGGCTTTCAATACCAGAAATATATTGTCCGTATCTTATATTTTCAGCAGTGCAGGCTCAAATTTGATAAACATGTGTCAGTCTGCACAGCTGTAGAATTTTTTAATATGCTTACAAAGGTTTGTTTAGTTTTCCATTTTTCTCCCTAACATGGTGAAAAATGCTTTGTAGAGATATGCTTCCTTTGTCTATGGATTTCTATAATGTCAACCGTTTCTATGACATTGTCCTAAAGTCTTGGGATTTCTCAGTCTGTTCAAAGTAGTTTCATAAGTGTGATAACGAGAGAGATCATCAACCAAAGATGCAGTTGATGTTGATCAGGTTTGGGTATTTACCTACCGGTAATTCTGTAAAAGAAACTTAATGTTTCACTGACAGTTTCTCCCTCCTCTTTTCTTGGTCAGTTCTTGAATTTCATTTTGTTGCATGTAAGAGAGAAGATTTTTTTTAAAAGAGTAAAGACAGAGATGCTGTTTTAACTAGTTATTTTATTGTTTCAAACTTGAATAGTTAGCTGTATAATAGATCTAGTGCTAAATCTTGAATTCAGTGTAGAGAAATTCAATGTTCAACTTGGTATTAGTACTTTTATTTATGTTATCATTTTAAATAAAATAAATACCCAATAGGTCTTTCTCTGTCATTTTCCTATATTGCTTTTCTGTACATCAGACTGTATTTCATACGAAATTACTTCTTCTAAATTGATTTCTGTAAAGATAGTTTGCTCAGTTTTCAACCAATATCACTAAAATTGATCAGGCATTGTCCCACTATTTAATTTCTATGCAACGCACAAAAAATTGCTAGGATTGCCTCAGAAAGGCAAATTTCTGAATTTTGATCTTTTTAAAAATTGTTTCTCAGAATGTGGAGATAAATTTGTGATTGGATAGAGAAGAAGCAAGATTAATAATAATGATGATGCAAAGCTCAGCTATTAGCTACATAATTTATATATACTGGTAGGTTTTTTTGGGTGCATATGTGTGGCTGTTACTGTGTTTTGATGGAAATGTCATGGTGTTGCTTCAAGGCATAAACATGTATAACTTCCTGGAATCAGTATTCTTTTTCATTTGCAAGCCATATGAAAGCTGACATAATATTACAATAGCCATTATTAGGTGAATCCCTCCTACTGGATTTGCTTCTCTGATTTGTTGGAAGCAAGCAATAAAATTTGCAACTGGCATTCATATGGCCATAGAACACTGCAGCCACCGTAGTTGTGAACTGCAGTCACTGTAATTGTGAGCTGGTTTCCAAGTGCCTGACTAATGTGACTGTGGGGATGTTGCAACAACCACACTGTAAGGAATGATTGTATGTCCCCTCGTTCAATGCTGTTATATCTTCAGATGGTCACTAAATGAATGGTTCCTGGATGAGAGATATCTGCATTTGGACTATCCTTTTCCAGTTAAAGACAACGTTTTTGCAATTTTGCAAATATTTCAATTTTTTTTCTTCAGGAATGGTGTTGTTATATTTTATTTTATACCTAAGTATCAAAAACTGGTACAAAATATGTATGTCAAATTGTTCAAAGTACAATGAACTTTTATAATTTGCTTTACTTCAGATGATCAGTGGCTTGGTGATTGCCTCTTTACCAGGTAATGGCAGTAAGTAAACCAAAAAGCATCAAAGGCAAAACCCAAGGAAAAAGAACAGAAAATCAGAAGTCAAGGTCTGCAGAGAATACAAATTAACAGATATGTAATGCATCATCATCATCATCATCATCATCATCATTATCATTATTATTTAATATATGGCATATAGTGTCAGGGGAATCTATACATGCTAGACATGGCAAGTTCATTCTGTTTGGTGCTTGTGTGTCTGTCTAATTGGTTAGCTTTACACCAATTAATTAGGTTGCTGGGTCTTCCAGGCTCCTCCTGCCGCTTTTGCCTGCCCTCGAATCATGTCTCAATACCTCGTGTTCAGCAAGATCCTGGGCTGGCTTTCACTCTCTTCACACATGAAGGCAGCTAGTTTTTTCCCCCAGCAAAGTGGTACCCATTTATCTACTCACAATGTTGCATTCTTTGAAACTTCTGGGGTGGGCAGGAGTAGAGATCAAGTGACAGGAATTTATTCTGTCTCAGAGCTGGCTCAAACCAACCGAGTACAAACCATTACTGGTCGGTAGTTCCAGAGTCCTTAAGTCTCTGCACCACTGCATCCCCATGATGTAATGTAAGGCATGTTATTTGCTATTACTATGAAAATATAATTCAGAAAGCACCAAATTTCAAGTTTCATTTCAGTGTAAAATGGAAAAATTCAAATAATTATGCAAAATGTAACTTTTAAAATCCTGCTTTCATATTTCAGAAAGCAAAATAATTTTTAGGCATATTTAACTCTATTTATATATCTGTTTTCTTTTACATGAAAGAGAATGTAAAATTCCTATTTAGAAGAATGAGAGTTGTTAACATTACATCTGTGCTAGTACTCAGAAAGGAATAACATTAATTACATATGATTTAACTTTAATCATGTTTATTACATTGGGCAGGATTCCTGTAGTATAAACTTTGCAAATCAAAAGCACTTAATTTATATATGATCAATATAAATAAATTACCATACTTTTGCTACTTTTTATTAAGTTTTGCCATAGAATATGAAAACTACTCTTTTGAATAATTGCAGTTAGGTGACCTCTGGATACCATGTGTGAAAACCCAATTGCTATATACACTGTATAACATTACTACTTGAAATTCTAGAATTTAGTTTCAGTCTTTACAAGTTGATATCTAGACTTAAATTATTCTAGTTAATTAATAAACTAGTAAATTTGGAACCTACATCTAGAATTCAAGGATTTGGTGTTACTTATATCTGTATAACAATAGGACTTCCACTAGCAAAATTTAACCTATTTAAAGTTTAAACATTCTTTCTGATTCTTGTTTTGCTGCATAATTAAAACTAAAAAAACCCCACTCAAAACAATATGTTAGGTCTTTCCTTATTTTTCTCTACTATTTCTCTACTAAATACTAGTATATTTCTACTACCATTTTAGTCATAGATTTTTGAAATTTATTTTAAAAGTTTGGATATCAGTGTAATAGAATGTTAACATAGCTAGTGACCAAAAATATGGTTTCAGTTTAATATAAACTAAGGAATTGCTAAAACAAAGACAATTAATAAAATAGAAATTTAAATAAACCAAGTCACAGCCTAATAATAATAAGGTTTGGTATAATAAAAGCTTGAAAATATGAACTCTTGAACTAAATTAAGTGCTGAAATGGCAATACAGTACATTCATATCTATATCTTAGCATACTAATTTTAACTTGGTGCCTTTTTCCCAGGTAAAAATTCCCCAAACGTGTAATCTTTGCAAGGTTCAAGATAAACGTGAACATTTTCACCTTTTAGCTCTTATTTATCTTATTTATCTACCTTAACTACATATATTAAATAAGAAATAAGTATAGTTAATGATCTACATTTTTAAAATTGTTAGGTTTTGTGAACAAATCAGAGCAGGAAATAGCGGAAATTTGTTCTGAGACAAAATTGATAGGAATTTTATCCCGTTTATGATTTAGTACGGGAAACAAAGTTAAAAATCAATATGTACTTGGCTATAGGATGAGTAAATGAAAAATTAGTGCTAATCTGCAATAAATATATAGCACTACATTTATGCCATCATGCATTATGTGCTATCAAAATGAGAATTTGATCTGCATTGCTCCAAGCAGAACCAAAGAAATGCAACAAAAGTGTATAAATTGGTTTTAAGTGGATTTGTGCCTTTGCAACTAAGGTGGCTGAGTGGCTAAGATGCTGAGCTTGTCGGTTAGAAAGATTGGCCGTTTGGCGGTTTGAATCCCTAGCGCCATGTAATGGAGTGAGCTCTCGTTATTTGTCCAGCGTCTGCCAACCTAGCAGTTCGAAATCTTGTAAAAATGTAAGTAGAAAAAGAGGAACCACCTTTGGTGGGAAGGTAACAGCATTCCATGCACCTTTAGCGTTGAGTCATGCCAGCCACATGACCACGGAGATGTCTTCGGACAGTGCTGGCTCTTCAGCTTTGAAGTGGAGATGAGCATCACCTCCTAAGAGTCGGGAACGACTAGCACATATGTGTATGGGGAACGTTTCCTTTAAGGTAATTATTTAATCACAACTTCTTTACATGTAAATAATTCATTGACTGAATTTTTTGTCTTCCATGATTTAGAGCACTGGAAAGCACTACCTAGCCTCAAAGTTACCTTATGGCTGATCAAATTATGTCAAGGATCTACCCTTATTTTCCTTACAAAGGTTAGAATTAAAAATCCAGAAGAAACATTATTGTCTTCATTCTGTAGTTAATAACTGTTGAAGTTCTAAGTGCCAATTCTGCAGATAATATTAATGTGGAGTCAAAATAAAAACACTAGATAATTTATTTCTACTACATAATGGCACAACTATGAATAGTTCACTAAATGTTCTTGGAGATGTTCCTGCCTCCTTGAAAACACTGCTGAAACCTTGGCTTTCTGTGGAATATAGAAGTGGATAGGACATTAAATAATAGTCATATCCCTACTTTCGTTTTACTACATTTTCCCCAAAGTTGCAACTTTCTGATATAGGTTGGGCTGATGGAGAGTGACTGGCCCTAAGTCAGTCAGCTGGCTTTCATGCCTAATGCAGGATTAGAATTCATAGTCTCCTGGTTTCTATGTCATCCGTTGGCTCCCACTGATTCTGAGCATATGACTACAATCACCTTAAATGTTACTAAATGTACTGGGATAAAAGTAGTCCGTCTCCTTTCAGAGCAACACAATCCTACCACAATCAAATGATGTATAAATTTGTTAACACTTCATCATTCATTATTGTAGAAGTAAAACCAGATATTCTAGGATTATTAAGAAGTGTTGATATGGCCCTTTCATTGCAAGCAGCTTCCTCTGCAGCTATTTTTCTCTTTATCTGTTCCTTCCCCTTCAGCACTTTATTTCCTTATTTTCTATCATACAGTCATTTTCCCCAATCAAAACAGGAAAGTAGATCATTGCTATTTTATTTAAAAGAAAATCCAAAGCCATATTTGCATGTTCTATATTAGCAGTATCCTGAAATAATCATATTTTTATTATTTTATCTGGGGAAGAATTGTAGCATATGTACACAGTCACTTCAGCCCTACTTTTTCTGCTCCTGAGGTCAATTGTGATGAACAATGTCAGACTTAAATTTTCTGGACTATATATCAGTTTCCCTATATTTCTCAGTTTCCATTACAATTTGCAAATCTAAATTGAGATGACCACCCAGCAGTTAGCCAGGTTTAGTTACCCCACTCTACATGATTTAGCTGGACAGTCTTACACTGATTCAGAAGGAGGTTACATCACTCATTAATGTGGAAATGTCTACTGTCTCTTGTATGTCTTTTTCTCTTTTGCATAGCCAAATTAACTAATTTAATGGGAAGTTGAGGGCAATGAAGAGCTACTGATACAGTTTGAGAACAAATGGGAAAAAACTGAGCTTATGCACTAAAGTTCATTAGTAACTGTATTATGAGTTTTTGAATATAATTGTAAATCTCTGAAAATGGTTGAATGCTTTTCATTAAAATATAAAGCTATGATTCTATTGGAAAAAAAGAGGAATTTTATTAATTAGGTCAAAAATGGCAACTAAGATTAGTTTGCACAAATGTTTTCTTCTGGAGATATTGGAAGAGTCTAAACCAGTTTTTTCAGGGTGGTGTTTTGTATATATGTATGTATGTATATAGGATTATAGTTCCCACATTTATATAAGTAAGAAAGTTGAAGTATAGATGTCCATGATCCTAGGCTTTCTCTGTCATTTTTAATCAGTATAGTTATGTATTCATAGCTATATAATCTGTTCATATCTTTTTTTTTTTTTTGGTGGAATGGTGATCTTCAAATGGGCTACAAGTCCGATTATTTCAAGTCAGCATGATTGAACTGGTTACAACCAACATTACCCATAACCAATGTACCCATTGAGCACGCTAGTTAGATTTGTTGAGAGCTACAGTCTAATACATGGTGGTACTATTTAGTTTCCAAGCATAATTGTCAGGCAGATAGTTTCTTAAGCTTGATTGGGTAATTGAATTAGCAGGGCTTAATTTAAGACAGTGCTTAGTTCTGCAACAGTGGTAGTAATGCTGAAGGAAGAAAACATTTTAGAATAGATCTTTTACAAGCCTGGCTCCATTCTCACAGATGGGCAAGTTTGAGCCAAGCTTATAGGTTTTATAACATATTTTTTATTTGTGAATAGTTTGCTGTTTTCATCTTAAGTATATGTAAGTATTTTCATCCCCATATCTTCCAGTAACGGGTAAATTTTGTAAACAAAAGGGAATTACCATAGGGTGAGCAGTTTCTTTCTGCAAAGACATAGATGGTTCATTCCTCTGAGGAGGGGAAGAATATTTCTAAATGTTAGGAAACCTATGTTTAGAAACACATCCATATGTGCCACATAGACCATAGCACAATAGAGAATGCCTAAGATTTTTAACTTAATAAGAACAAGCTATAATGCTAGTGCTTGATGTTTTTGATAGTCATTTTGGCCTAACAGGAGGAGCTAACCCAGTTTCTCTAACCTGGCATTTGAAAATTCCCTGTGCTACTCAGGAGTTATAATTCCAATACCTCTAGGAGATATCAAGTTGGAGAAATCTGACATAAGTAAATAGTAGAAGCTTTCTTCCCATCCATGATGTGCGGAGGGAAGGGGGAGATTTTGACTTATTTCTTCCAAATAAACTCAACAGTTCAAAAACAAACAGTGATTTCTTCCTCTGGCTTGTTAGGAGATGTGTGTGTGTGTGTGTGTGTGTGTGTGTGTGTGTGTGTGTGTGTTCGCATCTTCAGCAACTTTATTTGCATCAAAATAGTGGCATGTATATAGTGACAGCATGATGCAAATTCTATCCTTGTATATTTATTTGTTTGATGCAAATGATTAAGTCAGATTTTTGTGGTATGGAATCATGACATTTCTCCTTGTCCCACAGGCACTTATGTGTTTCAGGCTTGTATGACATGGAAAACAAGCACTGACAGAATTAACCAAGCAGCATATAATATTGGGTGTGAAAAGGACATAGATGATAGGCTATTTCATTTATTGATTCACAGTATCAAAGAAGACTTTTTCACTCAGCTCCTATAGGTAATAATAATGTATATGTAATTGTTGCTCACAAAATCAAATATGAGACCATATGTATAGGACAAATAAATTTTAGTCTAGCTGCAAGTATTAATAGCTACGTATATATCTTGGATTCCATTGTGAACTCTGCCTCATTCACAGTCCTTATTAACTTTCCTTGACTGGAATTACCATGTGTGAAATGAAGATAATAGCATGAAATATCAGTGCAGCAGCATAAGAAAGTACGTTTTTGCATATGGTGCATATCCAGGCCTTTGAGAGTTACATTCTGGCTTCTAGTTGCTCTACAAAACCAGAGGGCCCTTATGCAGGCTATTGCTCTCTAGATGTGTGAGACTATAATTTCTCAGTTATCATAGTTCAAAGACCCACTCATCCAGCTGGCAACAGATTTCAGAAAGACTTAACTGGAGAAAGACTGATTTTTCTGTGCAACTAGATTTGATAATTTATATAAGGAATTTTATTTTCTCAAGTGGATATGAGACTATTACCAGCACAAGTTAAATGTGTCAGTTCCCTGATTTGGGATTTTGCAATATCATATGTTAAAAGATGCCTAGTTTGCTGATCTTTTCCTTTTTTAATTGCGGCTTTGTGTTATATACTTTTCAAATTATAAGTTTTAACTGAAATTGGCATACTGAATTTTGATTGTTTTAAAAATATATACTGATGCATAAAATGTAGAACAATTACATTTTCACAGAAGTGACAAAATACATTAGAAAAGAAACATGTATATTGGCAAAAATACAGGAATATTTGACTAGGACTCCCTCCCTTAAAAATGGGAAGCATATTGAAATGTGGAAAATAATATATTAAAAATTAAAAATGTAATACAGGAAAGAACTCTGAAAACTCAAGAAATTCTAAGAGATTCCTATTACTGAACTATATTTTTCTCACTGCAGGCTTTCTGCCCTCCCCCTCGTATTAGTGGTTTATCATTTGCACTAATAAGATATTACAATATAAATATGTAAACATGGCATGGAGAAATAGCACACAAGGCATCCTAGAATAGTTCGGATATTATTTTCTCGACTTAGAAAATGGAAAAACAATGCTGGTCCAATTTTCAGGCTGAAGATGGAATTTCATTAACCTTCCTATCTTTTTTCCCCCCAGTACCATCTTCAATGGTGGATGTAACCCTGATAGCCTTGATGATTGGAACAGAAACTTGGTTTTTCTAAGGTCAAAAAACTTATGGTGGTGAAATTAAGAGTAACCACCATAGGGGTCAGGCGGGTTCAGATGTGAGGGAGACTAATCTATTTAGGAAAAGAAAATCCAGAAAACTGCTCAGAAAACATTCATGGATACATTTAGTTCAGAAAGAATGAATGGTCCTTTAGGCTTTTGTTTGTTTATTTGGTCCATTCAAATCAGTTTTGACTGCTGAGAACTGCCTGGATTAGTCCCTGCAGTTTTGTTGGCAAGATTTCAGAATAGCTATTGCTATTGCCTCTTTCCTAAATTGGGGAGAATGACTAGTCCAAAGTGATTAATGGCTTAGTACTACTAAGGCAGTACTAGGAAGTTATAATCTCCTAGTTTCTAGCCTGATGCCTCATCTACTGTGGCAAAAATTAGCAAGCAAAAATGCAGATATGTGGGCTTGTAATGTAAATGGACAATAGATTTAAGGAAAAAATGCTTGGCAAGATTGAGCTAGTAGGAGAAGATAATGGATTAGATTGCTAGAAAGGATCAGAGATGATTTTAAAGTGATCCTAGAAGAGTTGCATATTGTTTGCTCACACATGCTGAGATGGGAAGCTTCTGCCTATACTAATGTTTCTGAATTTGGCAACTTTAGGATATGGATTCTCAAAATTGCTGGCTGGGATATTCTGGGGGTTGAAATCCACACATTTTAATGTTGCCAATATTCAGAAACACTGGTATATACATTCACACTTGCTTTTTTTCCTTTCCTCTTCAATTGCAAGCTTGCTTGGCAATACTTTTCAAATAACCATAATACTGCCTGCAAATATAAAATGGAATACTGTTGCAGCAATGTCCAGGCAGATTAGCAAGTTGCAAATTAGCAAATCTTTTGGGCTCGATACGTCAAAAATTTGGAACGTGCCTAACTTGACTCAGTTGATGTGTCATTACCGCTGAACAAAAGATTAAAAAATTCACCATCTCCTACCCTACCATCTAGGCCACCTTAAACAATGGCATTTGGTGGCAGCATTGAGGTAGCGGCCCAGCCCTTGACTTTAGCCCTAGAGCCATTGCTGCCACTCCAAAAGGCCACCTTGTGTCGTTCCCCAAGGGGTGTGAGCACGGGATCTTCCTGGCACTGCTTGCCTTCAGATAGCATTTTCTTTATGTTGACAGATCCCTGCAAGCCTGTAGCTGAGGCTGCTCTGAGTTGCACGAGGCCTTCATTCTTGAACCAGTTTTGTTTTGTGGCCTTTGTAGCCTCCAAAAACATTCTCCATTTTCATGTGATTGAGATGCTTTGGAAGCCACACAAGAGCACGGTTCCCTTGCATGATATCCAGAGATTGTGCTAGAGAACACTCCATTCTCCTGTGGCCTCTACAGCCTCTGAAAATTGCACGAAGACAGGGCATACTTTTGAAAATAATTGTCGGATGTTGATGAAATCAGGTGTGCTATCTTTGACATGTGTGGCAAAAGTTTGACATCACTGGCATGGACAGATTTTGACAGGGCACTGAGTTCTAGGCAAATGGACTGGTTTATGGCTATTAATGTTGGGACTCACACTTATTTCAAGTGAATAACCTTAATTTATATGTTTGCCACAATAATTCCTGTAAAATGTTTTTATATTAAAATTTCACTATCATCAGTATTATTATAAACCTCCATATAATAAAATACTTTGCTTTGATTTTCCTATTTGCAACCTTCGTCTGTACTTCATAATATAACATTTCTTTGGCAGCATAAAATGAACAAACATAAAAAACAATTTAAATACAAAATAATATATTGAATTCATCAGTAATGTATTATTATAAATGTCCAAATAATAAAAAATATGTGCTTTGATTTACTTATTTGCAACCTCGGTCTGGTACCTCATAACATAATATTCTTTTGACAGCATGAAATGAACAAACATAAAAACAATTTAAATACAAAACAATATATTGAATCATAAATTGAAAAGCATCATTAAAATATAACAACAAAGTAAAACATGTAGCATCCCAAAGTTAAACATGCAGCTTTCACACTTGAGAGACCAATCTGTATTTAAAAGATGTGGCTGAATGGAAATGTCTTCACAAGATGCCAGAAAATAAGATTATTTTCTAGAAGACAGCAGGTGGACCAAACAGTAAGCTGTTCCATAATAGGAGTTCATGAATGAAAAGTACCTCTTTTCATTTTAAACAATTTGTTAGACATATACTTATGTGTTAAGAGTTCTCAAGTTGCCTTGAGATTTATGACAGATAAAATAATTCTCATTTTGAATACTATTGTATTGTTTAAAAATAGGGAAGTATTTAATTGACAGAACAAACTGATTTGCTATTACAAAAATAGGTATAGTATAATCACTTCGAATTCTAGCAACAAAACAAAACCTTTTCCTCTCCAATACATTATTTTAATACAAACATGTTGCTTCTGAAAGTTGCTTCTTAGACATGGAGCTTTGTCAATATTTTTTGCAAGAGTAAAAAAAAATAACACTTCAAAAATAAGTTTATTCAAAAATGTGGTAGCAGCAAGATTTATTTCAAGTTTGGGATTGTGGTAGATTGGTAGACTGTGTGCTTTCTTAGTCACCCTTACATTGTAAAATCAACTGTCAACACATTTGAGATGCCGGAAGGCATATATCCAGTTTTCTTTCAATGTACATAATACTAAACATGCTTTTGTTTAAATAGAAACGTTGCCAGATATTAGATACAAGCTTTAATTTAATTAGTTCCTGAAAGCTATTGGAAGGTATATTTATATATTTTAAATATAGGACCATATACAATATTGAAATAGTAATATGTTTTCTGAGTAGTCTCTAGTACAAATAATATATGACAACAAAATGTTGGGGTTGATTAGTAATGTGTGATAACTTTAAACAAAAATAAAAATATAAAGACATCATAAGCAAATTACAGTACTTCATTTGTGTCAAAAATGTAGTCAAAGACAAAATGAATGAATATATTTGTAACAATAAAAATATAATTAAGATGTAATTATAATTGAGCTGAAGTGATGGGGTTGAATTTCATGAACATTTTCACACCTCTCAAAAATGCTGCCCCTATGTGAAGCCTTTTGAGAGAGAGAGAGAGAGAGAGAGAGAGAGAGAGAGAGAGAGAGAGAGAGAGAGAGAATCCTTATTATCTTAGCAAGTGGACCATCATTCCCTGATTTTTAATTTGCACAGTAAGACAAAGTGGGGTAGCAAAATAGCAACTTCTAAATCCAAATAAAAATTCTAATGTAAATGGAGATTTTAATTTGGGGTGTGTGTGTTATATTGCAGTTATACTTGAATTGAACCAGGCTTAGTATAAAAAGCTCAAATTACAAATCTGTACATTCACTGTATATCTTGCATCTATTAATATATATCATTTATAATCATTTTTATATGTGTGCATGTGAGTGATATATAGAAATAATTGAAAACATACAACAGAATAAACTAAACTGCAGTGTATAGATAGCAAGGGCACTTCATCAGGATAATACGTTGACAAAATCATCATCAGTCAATTTCAAAAGTCAGCTTTACTTGGAACAGTTTATATCTTGCAAGATACCTTTAACAATATCAAGGAACAACATCTGTCTATCTGAGGTCCTTGGAAAGGTATCAGTAGGTGGATAAAATGCCAAATCCAGTCTATATATAGCTGACAGTGTGACCAATAATAATAATAATTTTGTTTGCTGTCCAAATTTTTATGACTGTGCAGCATCTATCATCTTTGATAGATAGTTAATTTTAAACATAAAATGGAATAATTCTGCAATGAAAAACAGGAACAAAACATTTTATGTGAATTCTATTTATTAAATATTTGCTCTTCAGCTAGTTAATAGAATAAACATGTAAATATTAATAGGGTAGTATCTGTTCTGACCTAGGCTTTCCCAAAAAGCACAAGACAGATTTCTGGTCCCGACAAAACCCTTTTTATTAAATGAATGTGAATTGCTTTCATTCACATCCAGCAAAGGCCTGGTAAATAATCTTTAAAAGGTGAATTTATGACCACAGACCTTATCTAGCTTGGAAAGCTGCCATGTAAATATTTTCCAAACGCAGTGCTGTGCAAGGAAACACTTGGCACATTCTCTCTGAGATTCGTGGACAGATCTTCACACTCCTGAAATGAATGAACGAATTGTTTCTTGCAAAAGCACACTCCCCTTTCGCGTCTCTTTTATTTCCTATGGGAGGGGCCATTCACCATCCACATGTAGCTTTACTCCCAAGTTGACCATGATTTCTTAGCTGTTCTTTCCTTCTGGCAGCTCTGCGCATGCGCACACTGGGAACAGGCTCCAGCTGTTCCTCTGCCTCATTGCTGTCTGGTTCCGAAGGCAGAGAACTGGCAGACGGCTTTAACACCACTCTGCCTCTGACACAGAGCCCTCGTCTGAGCTTTCCTCAGCCTCCAGGACAGGACCATGTTCCTCCCCAACCATCTCACTGTCTGCTCTGCTGACAGACCACAACAGTATCTTTCTTAGGAGTTAGGCCAACCAATGCAACTTTAGAGCTTTCATCTAGATTAAAGGGTAGTGGGTACAGGTAGTCCTTGACTTATGACCATAATTCAGCCCAAGATTTCTGCTGCTAAGCTAGACAATTGTTAAATGGGTTTGACCCATTTTGCAACCTTTCTATGTTAAGTGAATCACTACAGTTGTTATATTAGTCAAATAGTTGCTAAGTGAATCTGGCTTTTCCATTGACTTTGCTTGTCAGAAGATCACAAAGGGTAATCACATAACCTCGGCACACCGCAACAATCATAAAGAGAAATGTGTGCCTGTGCTCTACGTAGTACAGTTCAAAGCCATCAACCCATAGGTATTTGGAGCACTGAGACCCCACAATTTGAGAATCCTTATGTTAAAAGTTGTGTTAGAGTATTCAAGAAGATATTTGTAATATGTTCCTGTTAAAAGACACATCACAGTATTACTTCAGGAAATTTCAGAACGCACAGTCTCTAACTGCTTTGCAATTATATATGAGTGATTAAGAAGAAATACTCTTATAATACAAAAGGCAAAGTTCTCAAAGTACTTTCAGAAAGTTTTCCTAAACTTTCAAAAGTGCATTTAATACCCATCACTTGTAGTTCAGTTCACATTTGATCTACAGGTTAAGTCTCACTTCTCCCTGATTCTGGCTGGCATTGCTTATGGAAAATATTTTTTATCTACATGCTATTTCTAAAGTTTCCATTAAAAAAAACCTGAATTTTTCTACATTGCTGCAAAAAGTATTTATTGTCATTGTCCTTCCCATTTGCTCATTACTATAAGAATGTTAGTGCACAATATAAAAAGTGCTCTAGTAATATATAATAGGTAGAGAAATGGCCTCTGGGTGTATTTGTGTGTGTGGACATGCACATCCTAACTTCCTCTACATTTGAACAGAATGGGGAAGCTAACCTCTATACAAAAGGACTCTAAATGCACTAGTTTATTTTCACTGAATTTTTAGAAAAGATATGGACTAAGGAATTATCTACCATAGTTTGATTTTTCTCTTAAAGACTCAGTCCTGCTTCCTTAATATGTAGAGGGAAATTGCTAAAATGTACAAGTTCTAGATTTGATATTAGAATGCTATGAAATTACCAGCTGTCCATCTTCAGATTAGTACATGCTATATGCTATTTTCTGTTAACATCAGTACATTTTAAAGTTTTCAGAGGGCATAATCCTAATTTTATAGTATTTTTTCTGTAAAGTAATGCAATAACTGTTCTTTCTATATTATAAGAGTATTTTTGAAACACTTGTCTATATCCTATCCTATCCCATCCATCCATCCATCAATCTATAGCTGTCTATCACCATTTCATTTCAAGTTTTGCAATTGGATGTTTAGATGTTGCAGTTTTAATGTTTGAGGCAATCTTTCTCAACTTTGAAAATTTTAAAGGATTTCAAGATTTCTCCATACTGCCTGGGGAATTCTGGAAGTTGAAATGCACAAAACTTAAAGTTGCCAGGATTGAGAAATACTGGCTGGAGACATAACATGTTTATGCTACTGGTGATCATGGAATCTACGTCTCTGTAGTAGTAATCCTATATTCTATTCAATCTTCCTTTTTTATTTTTGTATTTCTAATTCTGGCATGAAGACAGAGTGGCCCAAGATCCATTTTCAAGCAATAATTTAATTAAGGAAGTTTTACTTTTTATTGTCTTTTTCTTTTTAGTATTTCAAATTTGCTAAATATGTTGTTTGGTTAGCTTATTTTCTTTTAGCAACCTGTATGAAAATACATGTATTCCTACTCATACATACAGTATATACATATACAACATAAATACGCAAAGTAATAGCACATATGTCAAACAATTTAGCCCAAGTTTGAAACCTTTATTATAAAACAAATACTTTGATGTATGTTCTTTCTTTATTGTCTCACATTTCCTAACAATATACTTAAATTTTGAAGAAATGATTAAATATTCCCCAGACTCTAAATAAAACCCTCTTTTGTCAACAGTGAATCCCACAACTGTATGAAGTTTATTCACACCTGCTTAAGATGCACCATTCTAATAAAGAAAGAACGGTTCAGAAAGGACATACCAACTGTTCAATCTCAGAAGCATTTTGCTAGGTTGTGAGCTTGAATTCAGTATTTTAATATTGTATCTGAAGAGAACCACTTGTTTAATTAATCTAAATCCAATATTTAGAACTTTCAAGTTCTAAGCATATTTATGATTTTTGTTTAATTGACATCTTCTCAATTCTTACGTTCACTTCCACTTCACTTTGCTGTAGAACCTCTGGATATGAAACATTAATACTAAAGTAATGTAGAAATCATGCTAGATAGTTATAGCATTCACACAGTCACTTCAAATCATGATTCTGATGGCCAATTGCTAATTTACATTTGCTAAAAGTATGCTTGAGGGTGATATGTAGCACAACAGTCATTAATAGAGTGTGATTCTATTTTTTAAAAATGAGCATAGCACAATTTGATCAAGGTTTTATCCTGAGGATTTGAATAGGAATACTGTAACTTTAATGTCAGGAATAGTTTTGAATGGGAATAAATTATACTTTCTTCATCATTTGGGTCCCTTTATTCTGTCCTCCCACCTCATGGACACGCATGAAGACTATCACAGCCAATCTTCATTGTCAGAATGTACAGTGTTGCCTTTTACCCCATTCTCATCATTATGCATGATGATAGAATATTCCATTCCTTTTTTGGGCAGTAAAACACACATTCAAAAAGTTTAAACCATGGTTTCTAATTCTGCAGTTCTAGAATTGATTGCAAATTTCACTTGTCATGCTATTATAAACTAATATTTTCTAAAGTTTCTTCTTGACTAAGTTTGATATCTGAATGGAGCCATTTCACATTTTATAATATTTTAGTTTCTTTGAATGTAATGTTTATTGTAGTTTCAGAATTTCTCTGGATTATCCAAGTCTCAGAAATAATATGCTTGCTTCCAGTTTTTATACAAATTCTGGAGATTTTTCTGATCACTGTTAGTATTTATTCTAGCTTTCCATGTTTCTGTTCATAATAAAACTCCTCTATATGCAGACATTTTTGAGAAATGTCATTGCATTTTTTATGAAGTGGGCTTGGACTGAGAATTCAGCATTTAATAAAACCCAAGCTAGATTTGAATCCAAATAGCACAGCCTTACTTTCATCTCCAGTGATGATGTTGAGAAAAAGTAGAAAAGGAAGAAGCTTAATTCATATTATACTTAATGCTCAACTTCTACTAGCCTGAAAAAAATCTCATACATAATCCTATCTATTCCTTTTGTAAAGCAAAGAAAAATATCCTCTTGCATTTGGTTTCATTTTCTCCAGGATTTTACATGTTGGGTTAAAAGAAATTTTATGCAATGTCTAAACAAATCACTACCTTCCTAAGAATAACTTAGCAAGGTTTACAATAATTTAGAGTTTGTTTTAACCATGATTCCTGAATTCTAGGCAGCAATCCGGGAACCAGGGAAAATAAAACTAACCATGACAAGGCAGACAAACATGCAACTACAGCACTGCGTTCAGATTAACTGAGTCTTGTCTAGTTATCATTAACTATGGTTTAACATTACATGTGCATTCTGCCACAGTGGAACTTTGCAGCTTCTTTTTAGCAACCAAAAAGAATCTTGGTTTAAAATCATGTTTTATTCTTTTGCTAAATTCATGTTATAAATAACAGAACAGAGGTACTTTTATCATAATGGAGACTAGAACTAATTCCTTTAACAGCACTCCTTCAGCATGACTAGAGCAAAGATTTCCTAAATCCTTAGGCTTCTAGTCCCTATAGATGAAGGCAGAAATGTGTAAGGGTATATACACAGACAAAAAAATAATTGAGGTTAAATACTTGTTAAACTTTAACCAAAATAATAAGAATTAAAAACCTATCAGAACTATAAAAATTAGTGATAATAAAGTTCATTTGAAGAACAAAAAAATGATGCCTCGAAATAACATAAACCTTATTAAATTATTATTATCAATACATTTTAATATAAAATATAGGACAGAGGAAAACCTAGGAAAATTCTAACTTTGAATTACTTGCTTTAAAGCTTTAAATAATGGTCTAGGAAATATTTTTTCCCCATTTCTCTTATGATTTCCCACTGCGTTGAATTAGTATTAGTATGGGAATATATGGGCCTCAGCACATGTTTCCAAGTAGCTGCCCACACTTAGATTTTGCAACCAAATCACTAATCAAGGCACAAAAGCAAAAAAAAAAAAAAATCGAGGCAGAGGTTTTTTTGTACAATATTATCATAAACTCTTTAAAAAAATTCTGTTGCAACTTCTAGATTTTTAAATGTTGAAATACAGTACTGTATATATCTTTTACTTAGTTCCTAATTTCTAGATTTTTTGTCTTTTCTAGTTTTTAATATTTTATTTGCATAATTTATTTCCTTTCTAAACCTTCACAGAAGCTAGATGGTATGAAATCATAAGAAAACAAAATTACATTTTAAAATTTCAATAACAAAATTACAGCAACCAGGAACTAATCAGAAAATAAATATACAAACATATATTAGTATATGATTTGTACTACTAGCTTCAATGCTTCCTGAGAAAAAATGCATTCCATATAAAATAATATATTTACATATTTGTTAAACAAGGACTCACTGTTAATCTTTTGTTAATTTCCAGGTAATTAAACATTATTATCTGTTTACGAAATAATTTATGAGATCTATTTACAGTATCAAGGCTGCATGATACCAAACTCTAGCTTCATCACTAATTAAAATGCAGAATTGTCATGATTTTAACATGAAAAAATTAAAAAACATTACATTAATTGTCTAAGAGTTCATTAATTAGCTAACCTCAATTTGATGACAACCTTCAAAGAACAAAAATGTAACTTACTTAAGACTGCAAATTAACAATTGAATGTAATAAGATTTGTGTAGGAAAAGAAGATAATCCATTGCAGATTATATCACTTTGGAGACCTAATAAATCCTGTGATCTTTTAAATATTTTGTACCCTTTTAACATTTTTTAAAAAGTTATGAGATTGTTTTAAATGCATTGTGTTCATTCTTTGAATTCAGTTAAAATATTTTTTAAAGGTACAATGAATAGTATTTATTTTCTATATTTTTATCTGTCTTTTGTTCAGGAGCTGATGGCATTGTATTTAATACTCCCTTTCTTCATTTTCCCTTACAACAATCCCTAGCCGAGTATGAATGGCCTAATGTCATCCAGAGAGCTGTTAAAGATGAGGGGGTGCTTGAACCTGGGTCTTTGCAGTGTTCATGTTTACTACTACACCACACACTGTTTTATAGCAATGGATAGAACATTATAGCTACATATAATTTATGGTCTTATTTGTATTTAATAGCAATTGTAATATTTGATTAAGCATCCTGAGTATTTACTGAGAGTAAGTTGTAGTGGATTTAGTGAAATTTACTTCAAGAATAAGAAATCTGCATAGTTCACTTTCATTTAGAAGCTCCACAGTATTCTACTTGTTTAATACATTAAATTAGAAATGGATACGTTTCAGAAGGCTGAAACCCATAATATGAATTACAAAAGAGAATATCTTAAAAGGGATGTAGGTGAGTCTACAGCCTAAAACTTTATTTTTTAAAGCAGGATTGCACTACAACGTTCTTTTTGGTGTATGTGTATAATTAGCTTTTGGTCATTGAAAACAAAATTAATCGTATCTGCTACCTAAGTAATTATCTTCATTACCAACTAAAGGGCTTTAATGTATTAATATAATTAAATGATTAAAATGTATAGTCATAAAAAAGGCACTGAAAAAATCCAGTTACCTTACAAATACATACTGTTTTAGGAAATCACATATGCTTGATGTGTTGTGCCCTAACCCACTTTGCTTTGCAAAATGTTTAGAACTGGCTAGGCTTCTGAAATTTGTTGAAGCCTAGTCTTTGCTACCTCTTTCTGTGGCAACCAGAAAGGACTGCGGAACAGCCTAAAATGCATTGCTGTTCATGGCTGAAGTGAGATTTGAATCCAGTTCTTCCCTAAAAATGTAATATAGGTAGTTCTTGATTTATGACTGTTTTTCACAGTTACTATCTTTGCAGTATCCCCATGATACGGTGATCAAAATTCAGATGATTGGCACCTGGTTCATATTTATGACCGTTGTTGTTCCCAAGGTCATGTGATCACCTTTTGTGGCCTTCTGACTAAAAAAGTCAATGAGGAAACAAGATTAACTTAACAATTGAATTACTAACTAATCAACTGCAGCGATTCACTTAACAATTGTGGCAAGAAAGGTCGTAACATGGGGCAAAACTCACTTAACAAATGTTTCACTTAGCAACAGAAATTTTGGGTTCAATTGTGGTTGTAAGTCGAGGGCTGCCTGTATGGTTTTTAAAGATTCAGTAATAATGTGAGACTTTTCTTTCTACTGCAATTACTTAAAAGTATTTAGAGATTGACACAAGATTATGACAAGAAAGGCAGTTTTGGTGCAGGCATTTTAAAATAAAATTCTTGCCTTTGGGAGTTATCTAGCAAAAATGTTTATATATGTAATTATTGGAGATCATTTCTTTTCCTCACCTCCATAACTTCTTGAATGATACAAAAAGGTTTTTCTAAGTGTCAGAGGACTTTTTCAGGAAAATTGGTGAGACATAACTCAGAGTAGGGCAAGATAATTTGCAATAAGCCACATGTCCCCATCGTTTCCTGAGTTTCTTGTACTCTGATAGTTTCTTATAACTGAAATATTTTTATGAATAATTTGACATAGAAATATTTTATAGATAAATTAATAAAACCAACTTTATTATATGCAATTTTATATTTTTACCTATCAAACAATTTGTTTTAAAGTTCATAACATTCTCTCACTAGCCTAAGTGTTCTTCACATGTTGGGCTTTCAAATACCAAGATTATAATTAATTTTAAGCAAAATATTTTTATAATGTTAAATATTTACTAAACTTGTTTGCATGAAAAACACTTGTTCATGTCTTCCCACAAGTCATAAAGTACATGAAAAAATATATTTACTGTAAGATAAAGATAAGGATTCCAATATCTAAGGGGCTACCACAAAGAAGAGAGGGTTAGAGGCAGGCCTGGAGGCAGAACAAGAAGCAATGGGTGGAAACTAATCAAGGAGACAAGCAACCCATAACTAAGGACAAATTTCCTGACAGTTAGAACAATTAATCAGTGGATCAACTTGCCTCCAGAAGTTGTGGGTGCTCCAACACTGATGGCTTTTAAGAAAAGATTGGACAACTGTTTGTCTGAAATGTTATAGGGTTCCCTGCTTGAGCGGGGGGTTGGAAATATAGGGTTCCTTTAGCAGGTCCCTTCCTTTGTTATTTCCCTGGTCCAGTCATATCCAGCTCGAGGATTAGGTGCTCGACTCCATTTTTTAGCCAAGGGACTCAGTGTTGTCTGAGGAAGCTTCTGTGATCATGTGGCCAGCGTGACTATATGCCAGGATGCATAGAACACTATTACCTTCCCATCAAAGTGGCACTTATTTATCTGCTTGCATTTATATTTTTGAACTGCTAAGTTGGCAGGAGCTGAAGCAGGAATGGGGGCTTACCCCATCTTGCAGTACTTGGGTCTTGAACTGCCAACCTCCCAATTGATAAGCCTAGCGTCAAAGAAATTATACATTTTTGTGTCATATAAATTATAATAACCTAGACTAGTACCACACATTTATTACCTTCAACCTTCTAATTAAACTTTAGGATATAGATAGTCCTCATTTAGAAACTCCAATTGGGAGTGCTGAAATAGACACAAAATTAAAAATCATGTGACCAGAACTTTGCTTATGATTTTATTCCAGCTTTCCTTTCTTTTACATTGTCAGAAATATGTAACCGAACAGTGGGAGGAGTACAAATGCTGCTGAAATGTAACTGATGAGGAAGGTGGATAAAATCTTATAGCTCCCCCCCCCATTCCCTCACCCTTTGATAAGCTCAGCTTGGTGCTAGAATAAATAGCAAAAAGAGAATTGATGTTTAGATGTACATTCATTGAAGAAGAATGAGTAAGCAGGCTTGGAACACATATCAAAAAGAATGCTAAAGGCCACTTAGGAGGCAAAGAAATGTCTTTAGTATGAAACTGATTAGGATCTTGCCAACTTCAGACAGCAGCTGCTAGATAGCCTAACTTTATAATAAAATAATTAAAGCCACAGAGGTGAATTTGTTAATTTGTGGTTAGCACTTTTTAGGATTGTGCTGCATGGTGAAGAAAAGCAGCTCAGGAAGAGATGCTTGTTTAGGCAATCTCTCTATGAGGATGAAGAAAGAAAAGAAAATGAGTCAAACATAGGGCAATAGATAGTAACTGAATGTTATGATGAACATGTGACGGAGGGATGGAGGGAGAGGGAATGACCCTGCAAAGGTCATAAATGTGGGCATTTTTTAAATTCAGAGTTACTTTTTCATTACTATTTTAGTTGAACAGTCACTGAGGCAGTTGCTAATCGAGGACCAACTACTATTTTCATTAATTGTGAAATTTAGAGATTGACATTTCATTTTGATTAAGGTAAAGACAAAACTTAAAGAGTATTTTTCTGAGGGGGGATGACATCAACTATCACAAATTATTTATGTTTCCTAAATCCTAATGGAGAGGACACGATGGCTCAGTGGCTAAGACGCCGAGCTTGTCGATCAGAAAGGTCGGCAGTTTATTAGGGTTCACCGACAAAAGGGCGAAGGACAAAACTGCGCCCGACTAAACCGCGTTGCTGACGTCATCAACAGGGTGACAACAGCGCGGAGACAGAAGCACGCTGTAAACCCTAAACCTAAACTTAACCCCTAAACCTAAACCTAACCCCCTAAACCTAATCCTAAACCTAACCCTAAACCTAACCCTTAACTTAACCCTTAACCTAACCCTAAACCTAACCCTTAACCTAACCCTAAACCTAACCCTAAACCTAATCCTAACCCTTAACCTAACCCTAAACCTAACCCTTAACCTAACCCTAACCCTAAAGCTAACCCTAAAGCTAACCCTTACCTTAAGAATCGGCTTTCTTTCAACGTGCTATTTAAAGCGCCCTTCTTTCTCCGTGCTGGCTGTTGTCGCTGCGCTGATGACATCAGTGATGCGGTTTAGTCGGGTGCGGTTTTGTCGTTCGCCCTTTTAGTGGGTCACGGTTTATTAGGACTTATTTAGTGGTGATACGGACAGCAAACTGTACATATTTTTCCGCTCTTATTGCATCCACGGAATCCCTCCCAGCCACCCTGTTTAGGGTGACTGCTCCCTCCTAAAAGGTGAGGAGGCGGGGGAACCCCTGCAGGGAAGAGCTGAGGAGTTTGTTCAGTTTCTGTCGGATAAAATCACTCAGATTCGGGCGGACCTGGACTCTACTTGGGCAGCACCAGCTGAGATGCCGAGGGAGGGTCTTAGTCAGATTTGCTGGGATGAGTTTGAGTTTGTCTGAGGAAGTGGACAAGGCCATGGGAGCAATGAGTGCCTCCACCTGTTTATTGGACCTGTGCCCTACTGGCTGGACTTGACCAGCAGGGAGGTAACATGAGGCTGGCTCCAGATGATTATGCATGGATCTTTACAGGAGGGGTCTTTCCCGCAGCCACTTAAGGAAGCGGTGGTAAGGCCCCTCCTTAAGAAGCCTTCTATGGACCCAGCTATTCTTAAGAACTATTGTCCTGTTTCCAACCTTCCTTTTCTGGGAAAGGTTGTTGAGAAGGTGGTGGCACTTCAACTCCGACGGACCTTGAATGAAGCAGATTATCTAGACTCCTTTCAGTCTGGCTTCAGGCCTGGATACAGCACAGAAACCGCTTTGGTCGCACTGACCGATGATCTCTGGCGGGCCAGGGATAGAGGACATTCCTCTATCCTGGTGCTTCTTGACCTCTCAGCGGCTTTCGATATCATCGACCATGGTATCCTTCTGCGACGGTTAGAGGAGGTGGGAGTGGGAGGCACTGTTCTACGGTGGTTCTTCTCTTACCTCTCTGACAGGTCACAGTCGGTGTTGGTCGGGTGACAGAGATTGACCCCTAGGCCCCTTAAATATGGGGTGCGGCAGGGTTCGGTCTTATCCCCCCTCCTATTTAATATCTACATGAAACAGCTGGGTGAGATCATTCGACAGCACGGGGTTAAGTATCATCAGTATGCTGATGATACACAATTATATCTCTCTGCCCCGTGCCAGCTCAGTGTAGCAGCGGACGTGATGTGCCGATGCCTGGAGGTTGTTAGGATCTGGATGGGGGTAAACAAACTCATACTCAATCCGGACAAGACCGAATGGCTATGGATGTTCCCCCCGAAGGACTGCCCAGATAGTCCATCCTTGATCCTGGGGGGTGAAAACTTACACGCAATTTGCAGGTCCTCCAGGATTCACAGCTGACACTGGAACACCATCTGTCGGCTGTGACCAGGGGAACCTTTGCCCAGGTTCGCCTGATGCATCAATTGCGGCCCTACTTGGATCGGGAGGCACTCCAGACCGTCACTCATTCCCTAGTCACCTCAAGGCTGGATTACTGCAACGCGTTCTACATGGGGCTACCCTTGAAAAGCGTTTGGAGAGTGCAACTAGTCCAGAATGCACCCGCGCGAGCGATATTGGACCTGTGCCCAATATCACACCTATCCTCCGCGACCTGCACTGGCTACCTATTGGTCTCCGGACACAATTCAAGGTGTTGGTTATTACCTTTAAAGCCCTGCATGGCTTAGGACCAACATACCTGCGAGACCGCCTATTGGCACACTCCTCCCAATGGCCGGTAAGATCCCACAGGGTGGGCCTCCTTCAGATCCTGTCAGCCAGACAATGTCGGCTGGCGGCTCCCCGGAGGAGAGCCTTCTCTGTGGCTGCCCCGACCCTTTGGAACGAACTACCCCCAGAAATCCGGACCTCACCCACTCTCATGGCCTTCAGAAAAGCTGTGAGGACCTGGCTAGTCTGGCAGGCCTGGGGCTGTTGACCTCATTGTTGAGGTCCAGCCCCGACTGAAAGGAATGTATCTGTGGTTTTTTTTTTTAACTTTTCTATTTTATTTTTATTTTCTTTTGTTTTCTTTTCTTTCCCCTCTCTGTAAGCTGCCTGGAGTCCTCCGGGATTGGGCGGCCTATAAATAAAATTAAACTTGAAACTTGAAACTGTTCGATGGTTCGAATCTCTTGTGCCATGTAAGGGAGCGAGTACCCGTTACTTGCCCCAGCTTCTACCAACCTAGCAGTTCGAAAACATGTAAAAATGCAAGTAGAAAAATAGGGACCACTTTGGCCAGAAGATTACAGTGTTCTGTGCTCCTTCGGTTTTTAGTCATGCTGGCCACATGACCACAGAGATGTCTTTGGACAGCGCTGGCTCTTTGGTTTTGAAACAGAGATGAGCACCACCACCTAGAGTCGGGAACGACTAGCACGTATATGCAGGGGTAATCTTTACCTTTACCTAAATCCTAATGCTAGAAGTTAACTTTTTGTTAAAAAAAAAAAGTTCCAGCAAATGACAAATTGATTTTTAAATAATAATATGTCACTGATAGTAAACAGATATAACTCTTAGGAATGAGAAAAGGTATTGAATGAAGAGTGAAGAAGTATAGAGTTACCTGGACTATATCAAATATGTCACAAGCATAAGGTCTTTAGTCAACAGATAATTTTTGGTTTTGTGTACTATACCAAATTGTAATTACATAAGGGACACAATACAAAACTATAATATTGTAGCTTATGGATATATAGCACTGTATAATTCTATTATTCTGAAACTTTCAGTTTTGACAATTTTGAATTCTATTTATTTTCTTAATTTTTGATTTTTTTCTCTGTCAGCCTTGATGAAATTTCACATAAGAAGCCTGATTTAAAAAAAGATTTATACGATCTGAAGAGAAACCAGAGTAAAGCCTGTGAAGCCTGACTTAAATAATCTAGTTGCTTCATATTTGTGAGGATGGTAACAATAAGTATTGAAATATATGTATAATTAAAATGTATACACATTTATTAGCTTTGTTACTTTCTTAAATAATGAAGAGCAGAAGAACAAGTAGATGTCAAAATAATTAAATAAATCTTGAAATCTGCATATACAGTAGATAGAATGTTTTAGAATCAGTTGGAAAAGAAGAATAGAAAACCAAGGTAAAGTGCTCTGTGTTAGTCCCTTGGAGTTTATAGCATCCTGGGGGAAAGACAACACCAGCTGGCCATTCATCAAAATAATGATTGAAACATTTGTCTTTTCTACTTGCTTTCTTTTTGTCATAATATCAGAAGTCCTTTTCTTGTGTGTATCTTTACCCTTCACGATGGTGTTTCTTCACAGGCAATATAATATTACAAGGCTTCTTTCTTAACAGTTTTCTGGAATTAGTGAGAGTGCCCTTTTGTGAATTTCAGTTCTTTTTTGGGAAAGTGTTTTTATGAAAATCTGTCAGTTGTATTAATATATTGTAAATGGTGAGAGAAATTGGGGGAAAGAAATTTGATAAACAAATAGATATTAGTGTTATAGTATCACTTTTATACATGAAAATAGAATGAATGAATATAAATCTATGGAATATTCAGCAACCGGATTTAGAATATGGAATGACTTGAGAAGAAAGAAATGTAGATTTCTGTGTAACTCAACAGTCATAATTTCTTAGCGTCAGCTCTGATTTCCAAATCTAAATTTTGATTCCATTCAAACTTTTCAAAATGTTATCTATGAATTAGCAAATACCTACAAAATATTAAATATATTTGGACACTGTCAATAATCCAAATGCATTTTGATGGAATAAACTTGCTTGTAATTTAATACCACATATATAAACATAAAAAGCCCAGAGAGAATTAAAATGTTATCCCAAAACAGTTTCTTTTTCTTATTTATAACATCCTTTGTAGTTTATGCTAAATCCATTAGACCAAAGATTTGATCCTAAACTATTTATCTGCCACTTTAATATCTTTATTATCAGTTCTAAGGCTGATCATTCTACCCTTCATTAATTGGGACTAAAATAAACTATTTAAAATTGTTTATTTTAGGAACAAATATTTCATATAATTATTCCATAGACTTTAATATGAACTATAAAGTATGTTATATTTGTTTAAAATAGGCAATTTAGCATGCAGTTTGCTGGTTCTCATCATTCCCTGTAAATAATTAAACTGTTCACCTTGAAATACAGAAAATTTCTTACCTCCCTGTCCCTCACTAGCATCACTTCATTCACTCCTCCAGTCCCCAGTTTCTGGCAGAGCCCAGAGTAAAGTAAACCATGTGCTTTTGTACTGTCATATTTGATTTGGACTATATTATCACTGTTATTTGAAGTTAACATGAAATGCAGTGTCTGCATGACCCATTTTAGCAGCCTATTATCATAATTTCACTGTCATATGGCTACTAAGTTAATGTACTTACAAATGACAGAGAAAGTGTGTTGCATGACCTCAGGGTTTTCAAAAAGTAAATGACGTAGTAGGTCATATTTCAGAAAATGATTAAAGCATTTTTTTACACCTTGAGGTGTCATTGATTGTCATGGCAAAACAACTTGGTTATTTCGATTTAAAAGTAGGAATTAATAAGCTTTGTCATAATGATGTTCAGTCACAAACTTAAGAAAAAACTGCATGGAACTCTGGCTTTGCTTTTACTGGTATATTTTTTCAGGTGCTAGTTATTGTTTACATTTTAAAAAAATATTGTTGCTATAAGACTTGAGCTAATATTTTTCAATAAGCTTGTTTATGTATTAAGTATGTTCATAACAAAATTATTGAAATAACTATTGGAGATTTTTGTATGACCCATACAGTTTTGTTACATAAATCAAATGTGATTTTTATTTTAAGCATTCACAAAGGGAAATTTCTAGAGAAGTACTGGATGAAGCTAAATTAATGTTTCTTAGAAGTACAGTTGTTAAGAAACATGTAGTATGGATATCAGCTTTCATGGTTACTCCTTTTCTTGATCATTTTTCTCCCAACTTTCAAGTCTACTGTACTAAGTAAACCGGGACTTAAAGCCATATATTCTCTATTGCCTCATTAAGATATTATTCATTGCTATCCAAATAACAAGTGCATCTATTACAGCCTTAAACTTAGTAGTCATTTTAGTTGCTATTTTAGTAGCAGGAAAAGTATTATTATGCTGTATTTTTAGCGTTAGCGTTTTAGCTATAGGATTTTTTGCCACTGCCATATAATGAACATAGCATTGTGTGCTCTGTATTTTCAAATGCCATTTGTTGCCTTTATCCTACACTACTTTATATAGTACAGATGTGTAAGTAGTACATAAAGTATAATTTTGCAAGCATTGTTTTTGTTGTTAAAAGGATTAAATTGGGTTATGAGTCTGCATTAAATATAAGCATCTTTTTAGATATGAGGCTGCTGGAATGCAACATTGCCTGAAATTTCTTAGGGCAGTAGGAGCTTTACACCTCTTAGGCTCTGTTCAAACATTTCTTTGTAATATTATACAATTTTAATTTGCTACAGCAAAGAAAATATCTTGTGACACATTAAATCTGAAGACATCATTCCATGGAAACATAAAGTATCTGATGATATCAATATTTTTGAATTGTTTGATTACAAATATGGTTACTTCTAAATGCATTGCCATATTCCAGCATGAATTCTGTCTGTGGTTATTAAATGTTATTTCTATGTGTTTTCATGCACAAACCCATATACAGCATGTACAGAAAAGAAAACTGAATAGTGAGGCCAAATGTGCAGTGAAATGAAATTATATCAGTGGATCCAGATGTATATAACATAATATCTGTGATCTGTCTGCAGCTGCTATTACTCTGCTAATGCTTTATTTTTAGTTATGCAATACTAACCATTTTAGTAGGCAAGAAGCCCAGGATTCTAATTAAATCTAATTCAAATTCATTTTAACTCACTATAAATATAAGTTCTGCAAATTCCCACTGTTCTACACGTATGTGCTATATTCTGGACAGGGATTAAAACATTTATATTCATTTGCTCCAATATAAGAAAATTTTAATTTCACTGCCACATATGTGTATAGAAATTTTCTAAGAGTCCAATATTCTCATCTAACTTGGAATTGTTCTATAGATCTGGATAAGAAAAAATAAATAAAAATAATTCCTGAGTCATTCTTGTGTCTGTGATTTTATGTTTATATTTTACTGTAAATTGATTCAGGTTTTTTAAAAGTGAGAACACATAAACAGCTTTTTTATATTTTTATTCCCTCTTATTTGCAGGTCTAATTGTTTAAATGCACTAATCGTACTGAATAATAGTGGCGACTTTCTTGCTCATTTTCTGTATAAACTGGCTGAAGATGTGGCATAGATATTCCAGCTGTGCTCAAATAACAGTATAGCTGCAAAGAGTTTATAAGCAGGAATGTTGATTATGTTCTAGAAACCAAAAAATAAAAAGCAAATCATGCAGGCTTAAGTGTGGAGACCACCGTTAAACAAAATGTGTTTCCCCTGTTTTCCTTTAATGCTTTATTTTAAAAATAAATAAATAACAGGAAAAATGAGCTTTGCAAAATTAATGTTACTTGGATTTGAAATTATGTTGGAATAAGTAGCATTTAAAGTGTTTGTTTTCAATATATTCGTACATTTAAAGCTTGCAATTAATTGTGCCTGATTATATTGAATGCAATTTTATTAATGCTGTCCTTTTACTTTTTATACTTGAGCAAAGATTTTATTCAAATTTGTACGCATCTCTGTTTGAAGATGGGATATTTAATATGCTACAGTATTTTATTATTAATCTTAATTGTAATATATTAGTAAATAACATGAAAGAGAAATAGACTGTACTTCTTAAGTGTTTATTAGGTGTTAATTGTGTCCTCAGCATACTTTAAAAAAAAATTAAATATAACCAGATGTGAATTTCTTAGTTTCATAGAAAAAAATGTAAGTAGACAAAAAGAAAAGAAAAAAAATTATTAACAAGTAGGTCTGTGTTTTTGTTTTCCATATAACATCTTTCAAAATAATTCTGACAAAAAGAGTACTAGGCAACCTTGGCCTTAGCACTTCAGTTCATCCACCATTCCCAAAAACTCAAGCTAGCTCTCATTTGAATTTCCCTTGGTTATATGGGAAAACATCATGGTGCCATGAAAAATTTAAATAGCTCCTAAATCCTGCTGCTTTTGGAGAGTCACAGTACTACTGAAACTGTACAACTCATTGTTAGGTAATCCTATTGTGTCTGACTGGTTCCAAAGGATCATATTATTATGGCAGAAAGGATTATTATCCAAAGAAGGATAAGAAACTCCACTGTAGAGAAACATACTCTTTGGTATGTTTACATTTCTCATAATATCTAGTGGATGTTGGTGGAGAAAATAAAGTGATTTAGTTGAACTTGGATTTTATAAGTCCACGTTCAAGAGTCCATGAAATTGTGACCATGAACTTCACAAATGTCAGCATTACTTAATCAACCTTATGTTGGAAAGAACATTAAAAAGTGTGTCAAGTGAATAATGAAATAATAATACAAAAGATAATTATGTTAATAATAAAATGTATTTACCAATAGTAACAAGATATTATGGACATAAAGCTCATATCATAGCTAGCCAAGATCATGAGTGATGAGAAAAGATTACTTCATCAAATATATCAATATACACTAACTGCAGATTATAAATGAAATATAGATGAGATGAGAAGATTCTGAAAATCGTGCATGCAAGATATGCCCTTCTCACATAACATTATAGTATCATATTATTGTCCATTAATAAAGGGTAATATGCATTTTCTTTGGTGAAAAACCAGAATCATGCCCAGACAGGGAAGGTAGCTGATCAACAACTAAAGTTTATTTTAAATTGTGATTCCTGATTCATATGTAAGGAATAATAAAATGGATGAAATAAAATGGACACTAAGTGAGGGATTATAATACAAGAGTCCCTGGTTTTACTTGGCTTTTTCTGTATGTGTGTAATGCCATATTAAATATGACTGCTCTCCATATTTCTGTATTTAAAATTAAAATTGTAGGAGGATTTAGAAACACTGTTTAGAAAATATTCATTTAAAATAATATATAAATGTAATGCAAGATATTTTTATAAACATAGTTGATGAAGTAGCATTATGTTGTGACATGCTATATATTACTTTAACACAAATTAGATTAAATTGTGAATAACATTAGTTCTGTGCTTTGATTTGGCTTTCGTATAATATAGAGAATCCAATATGTGTATTGTTGAACTATAAATAATTAAGGATATTGGTCATTATAGTATTCATTGGTATCAGTCCAGCTTTCTTGTCATTCAGAAGCTTAGAATGTAGTGTATGTAATGATTATTTCAATGAACTATAAATTATTTGAGATTATATTATTTGATAATGCAGAAGCTAGCATCTTTTTTACACTTTTTAAGAATCACCAGGACCGTTAAAAATACTACAATTTTATGAAGAGTTTGCAAGACATCTCTCACCAATTCCTTTTCACTTTCCAATGGGCAATTTTTTTCAGGAAGCAGAGTTGTAACACGGACGCCAGCAGAAGCTGCTCCAAAAAGATTGCTGTATTTTCATTGACATGCAATGCATTACCATAATTGGCTTTTCTACATGATAGGAGAGAGGAAATAATAATGTCATTTTATTTACAGCCAGAGTGTCGCTTTATGAGACTTCTCCAAGTTTCTGCCATGCTGTGTAGGTCAAATGACATCTTTTGATCAGTCCTGTCCAAAGATATCAAAGCTGAGTGGCATGTAATGGAGACCTAGTGACAAACCAAATCTAGAAAAGAAATAAGACTGCCAGTTTCCCATTAAACAGCCTGCTAAACAGCACAGCTTCCCTGTGTCGTCTACGAAACTACTCTGACCACCTAAATCAGGAGAATGAAAGGAGGTTGAATTGGACATTAGTACTGCAAATGACTGTCATGATTGCCACTATTTCTTTCCTTCCCCCCTCCTCCCAAAATCAGCGAGCAAACCATGCGAGTTACAGTGAGACTGGTCTTCTCTCGTTTCATTTACGTCCTGCCACTGGCTGGTTTTCTGATCTGGTTTGTTTAGGTTTGACATCAGCCAAATGGTGTAGTAGGATAAGTCTGACAGATATTCTTAGTGATTTAACGAGTAGCAGACCTTTGCAAAGATAGCTTTTCTAAAGCAAGATTTCATCTTTTGTTTTAAAAATCTGTCTCTCTGCTCCCTTTCATCTCCGTTCCTCTTTTTTATTAATGTATTTACCACATACTATAGTGGTGAACTCTTTGTAGGGGTTGCACTGTAAGCTACATGTAAGATTCCGTTACCCAAAGGGCATCGGTGTCTTTTCCCTTTTTCTTTGCTAGCTTTTAAAGCAGGAAATTAAAGCAATGAGTTACTATGTCTACGGTTACAGTGGAGATATCAGTATAGTTTCCCTCAGGGACAAATACTTAGAATTGGCCAAATATCAAAATCCTTACCCTGTTTTCACTCCGTTCTCAGCAGAGTATGATTCCTTTTAGTCAGTGGGAATTTGCCAAACTGAGCAGAGTGTTCAAATTGCATGTGCCAATATTCCTATCAAATGTTCATGCTAGAAATCAGAGAAGGGATCAAAGTCAAACTGTAAGTGGTTGATAGAACCTCTGCATTTTTTCAAAAATATACATATGGTAACTAGCAGATCTTGATATATTAATGCTTTTGGATATATTGAACTCATTTTTAAAAAGGTCTTTGTTACTTAGTACTATATTTTTAAAAAATACATGATTTAATATTGTGAGCTGTATTATAAACTACAATTTCCTAGAGTTGTAGGAATTAAGGCCTGTATTTTTTTTAAAAAAATAGTGTTACCTGCAATTTTTCTACATTTCAATACCTTAACATATGTTTTTCCTCTTTTTAGTGGATAAGGCCTCCAGCAGCATATATTTTTGCAGTATAAATGCATATTATATGCTGCTACTTTTTGTTGCATTTTTTCATTGTATGTAATGATAAGAGCAATTAAGCCAACAATACTCAATTAAAGCATCACTTTGGAAATGTTAGTATATATAAGAAAATATATGCTATTGTTGAACTGCTTCATTATGCATCGTGTGATGAAACAAATAGCAAGGAGAAGGAAGGGATATAACAATGTTAGCTATCTATAGTCTTCCAATAATGGAAATTTGATAATTGAATTCGATGACAGCATCACTTTTTTTCAAAGTATTCCTGTACACAATTATTTTAGAACAAGAGTCTAAAAGATGACTTCAGAGTAGCAAGCTGGAGAATTAGGCCCTTATTTTTTATCACTGTACCTGCATAATAATCTTATAATAATTACACTTGTAGTGCATATTTTATTGCTACTTAATATGTTTTAAGTTTGACTCAGCTCATTGGCCTGGGATTGTCTATTCTAATATTGGCTCTCTAAGGTCTTAGATAGATGTCTCATCTAGCCCTACTATCTGAGATTCTTTTCAAATTGGAGATGATGCAAATGGAGGCTGCAATGCAAATGGAGGCTGAAATTCATGTGCCTGCTGATTTTACTATTTAAAAAGCCCCAGGCACTCTGGGCCTAGAGTCTTTGTCGTTCCTAATCTCTCATGTTCTCAATAATGTATCAACCCTTTGCCCGACCAGAGTGTCACCTGTCTAGGTGAGTTGTGCCATCTTCTATCTAAAGTGACAGCCATCTTAGAGTACCAATATCTTAACTGACTTCTCTTTTATCATCTCTGTTAGAGAAATAGCATTTTTGACAGGATGTTGGGGTTTCTTTCTCTTGTTCCCTCCGCTTTCCTTTCCTTTGACCCTTGAGAGCACCTGATTAAAAAAAAATAGCTGAAAAAGACTATTTGCTTCCAAATGAAATAAGCTCAGATGAGATGGAACACAGAAAGAAAGTGAAATGTTGATGGTGGAAGTTAATGAATCAAGTAGCAGAGGGAGCATTATTGATGCGGCATAACATGCTCTAACAGCTTTCTCTCTTCTTCTTCTTCTTCTTCATATAAAGAATGTATGGCAGTCAGTTTTGTAGCTTGATTCTAACATCTGTCCTACTTTATAACGGTAATTTGTATAAGTAATGGAAACAGGTTAAATGCTCTAATGTTGCCAGCAGGGATGAAAATGATTGTTTTTTTTTTCCAATTAGAATATTCTTGACAGTAGAGTGGCGGATAGTCTGATTAATATGCTGCTCTCTTTGGTGATCAAAACATAAAAAGAAATGTTTGATGTGTGGTTTATTTGACAGAGAAAGAGCCATTCCTTCTATTTGCATTAGAGAGCAAGCTACTTAAAAATATTGCCTAATAACTCTAAAGACCAAAAGGGTGGATTGAAAGGGAGGAGGTGAGAAGTTATCAGATTTAAGCATTCCTATTAGGTACATTATGCAGAGAAATTGCTGATACTGTAGAACTCTGGCATTCCTTTGTGAATACTTATATTTTGACATATTTTGTCTTTTCAAATCGGTAGTCAACTACATTGTACTGTATTTTTCCTCAATGTAGAAACTATTCAACGGTTATTTTATATATATGCATACACAGACTGAATCCTAGGATTGAACTGAAACCTAGAATAATATACCTATTGGAAACAGAGTTCAAATAGACATTATTAACTTGTCTTGCTTACTTCATTGAGTCTTTTTGGCATGTGACTCAGTTGGGAACCGATTGTCAGGAAGGGAAAGTTTGATTATTTTGGATACTTAGGTTGTCTTTGGACAGAAAAGTAGACAGAAATGCCCAGAAACATTAAATTATATCCACAAAAATTATAAATTATACCACAAAAATGATAGACACAATACAACTAATACAGAAAAGTTACCAATTGATTTATTTGTACCTGTTATTAATATCTTTTGATTCATTAATAATCCTAACTTGAAATTATTTCATAACTGCTTAATTTTGTCTAAACCCATCAATCAGTTACTCTGAGGTAGATCTAAAGCCATGAAGTACTTGAAGCTGAAAAGCTTGGGATTTAGCCAGTTTATTAACCTTGAGGTCAATGTTGTTAAATGGGCTAAATTGCAAAGACTTGTATTATACTGTTTTGCAGATATATTTACATACAGTATGTGCATATATATTACTATTCTGTACTCTCCTAGAAGGATTTTCTTAATGCAGTTCTCTTATATTCAGAGCAACGGAAAATAGCTATAATCTTGGGATTTTCACAAAAGCTTTATTTTATAGCCTTTTAAGTGGCTTCCAGCCTAAATGTTAATTGATAATAGGGTGTATTAGTGATTCCTCTGCATTCCATAGCAAAGGGTGTTGATAAATATTGTATGGTGATAAATAATCACAGTATATAGTTTGGTATATTGTATGCATTATATTAAAAGTCTTCCCTCACCAAAGATAGTAAGTTGATTCAGCAGGACATGGTGCTTTTCTCATGCAATTGCAGTTTCTGCATTTACTATTTATCAGTGAGAATTAAGACTGCTGAAAATTGAATGCTCCTATTTGTAAGTGCCTTAGGAGTCTGAGTGAGCTTCAGCTGGATTGCAATGAGTATGTAACAAAAGCATTTGTAAGTAGAGGCTTAGTTATAATACTGAAGTAATCTAATTATATCGAGCACAGTTAAAAACAAATGGAATCTGCAACCTACTAAAGTCCATCTTAAATGTGTCAATAATTTTATTGGCTACTGGTACTCCTGTGCCCATATTTTTATATTCCCAGATTTATAATTGTGGAAAATATGATTAATATAAAAAAGAGTGATCATATGTAGAGAATAGCATGACACATGTGTTTATGCAACTGGCTAAGAAACAAATTTAATATATTTTAATCAGACAATTTGATTTTGCCAACATCATATTTAACCATTATGCTTGGCTTTTCTGACTTATTTACAATATATAATCTTTTTACTGAAGCAAATCTTAAATGTGCTATACTGGTAACAATACAATATATAGTGTTGGCTTACATTGGAATGCAGACATGTTGCTCAAAGACGACAGTAGATCTTTGGGGAGATACTGGTATCCGGAAGGCATGTCATATATGCAAAGATTTTTAATATGACGTAATAATAGAAAAATAAAACAGGTATCTTCAGTCTCCAGTTAATTTGTAGGATATCCCTTCTGTGAAAATTCAGAGAAACAAAGGGTCTTAGTTTTACTGTGCGTTGTAATATAGAATGTACTGTAACCATATTTTAAGGTATTTAAAATCAGCATAAATATATTCTCTGATTCCTGATCACAGATGCATATCAAGCTTTTTAAAAAATCTATTGAAACACAGGGACTGAGGAAAAACATTCACTGGGAAATGTTTCATCACAGTATTAAATTATTAGTTGACTTCTTTGGTGCTATCAGATGTTAGCAATTTAATGCAATGCTATCTTTTAATACTGTGACTGGCTTAATGCAAGACAGGGATTTAAAATACTAAAATCTAGTTTGAATAGATTCTAAAAAATCTAACCTTATTTTACTACATTTTCTTCTTTTGTGGCTTAAAAACAATGACCTTAAACACTTTGTGTTATTTTTGTTAACATTACTAATTATTAATATTGAAAAATCTGAAAATTAAGTGTACTTTCCACTGACAAATATATATCAGTGATATTGAAGTGTATTTTGGTGATTTTTTTCATGACAAATTGAATTAAAATATTAGTTAGTCTGTGTGTTTACTTCTTAACATTGATTTCTGCATTGATATAGTATAGCAAAAATGTATAATACATTTAACTGACAGAAGTGTTTCTCAAACATGGATAAAAATGCCGCCTAACAATTTAATCCTTTATACTTTATATGTCTGTAGAAAAAGTCAAGTAACCCAAACAAAATGTTTTTTTTTTTTTAATGGGAAGGGATTAAAACCACAGAAAGTCAGTCTCAAGGCCTGACTTGTTTTTCCCTTTTGTCAGTGAGCATCAAACTTATTTTGTATTTCTGGCTGCATTTTGAACAGTGAAGAAGAAAATATTTTCATTAAGAAAAAACGGTTTATCTTGAAACTAATAATAGTTCAAAAAAAGTGCAGTTAATTACAGAAGAGTTGGATAATATCTTACAAGGCCGACTGAGAAATGAACAATCTGTCCGTGTAGTGTTTGATGTTCTTTATAGATTCAAAAAAAAGCAGTCTATGCAAATATCTATAGACATAATATTGCTCAGGAAATCAGTGATACAAATTCTTTCTCTTTGCATTGCTTTTATTATAGATGATTTAAAAAATCTTCACAGCAGAAATGTCTATTCATGTTTAGAAAATGTAGTTTTATATATGTTAAATCAGAATTAAGTTTCATAGTCTCTAGAATTGTAATCTTTTGTTATTGTGAAGTTTATACTAAATATTGCTGAAAAAACTCAAATATGTTTAGTTCATATGCTCTTGCAATAGTAGAATCATATATATTCAGTATGATGTATTAAACACACAAAATGCAGATTTTTATACAGTACTTTTTTAAAATCCTGTAAAATGCATATTGCTATGATAGCCTAGCAGTTTTCTGATCCTAAGGTTTGAACTGGCTTGTTGGGATGTGCAAGTATACAGTAAATATGACTAATGATGAATCAGTCAGTTTTTATACCCAAATGTGTAGATGTATACTCAAATATAAATGCAACTATTAATACATTCAACAATGTTCCACTGTGTTTTTAATCACGACTGAATATTTCTGGTTATAATTGGGTGATTTCTATCAATTTTATGTCTTTTTGTTTTATTATAGATTTGGGGTTACAAAAATTGTGAATTAAATAAACATAGACAAAGCTTTTGTCAATTTTGTAGGTTTTATTTCCTCAAGTGAGAGGATGCCAGTTCAGAGTAATGATCTTATTGTATTAATGTTTGTGCTAACACATTGTAATATAACAGTAATTTTTGGTCCTTTGCTCTACTCTAAGGTAGCATAGTATAATGCAGAAGGTTACCTTCTCTCTCTTTGGCAAATAGCTGTATGACCTCTGTGTTGAAACAGAATCTGTTGGGGAAAAGGCCTTTTTAGCTATGGGTAGGAGAAGGGATAAAGAACTATATTTATTTTGCTTTTTTCTCAAGTTCACTTTGTTTTAATACACAGTTCGGTATGAAATATTTATTAAGAAATATGTGAATTTGATCTAATAGAAAAATGAGGCAAAGCAAACAAAGACAATCTCATATTTTAAATGAAGATCCATGATTTGGAAGCAAGAGTAGACAAGTTCTCCTTTGTCTTTCTCAATCAAAAATGTCAGGCTGCTGATCAAGTATAGGAATCATAACATCTACAGAATGAGATAATGTAGAATGAGGTGAAGGATAGAATAGAAACTCACAATAATTTTTAATGAACTATAACCATAAAGCTGGATTTATAGATCATTTTTCATAGATTTTTGTTAGAATGTAGTATATTAACAGATGGCAGTCTCAAGTCTACAAAGCATTCCAGTTGGGAAGATATTGATTTGTCTTCCTTTTCCTAGATCTTTATCTTTTTAGCTTTGGTATTATTTAATGTTATATTATTTGAAGAACTTTTCCATTATTACTAGAAATCACATTAAATTGTCCTTTCAATAAAATAAAATGAGATTTGGGAAAAGGAGTGAAAAATAAGTACAGCAGAATACTGGTAAATGAAAGGTGAGAAAGGGGCCTCTTATTTTTGGCAGGCAGATTTCAGAAATGTTGAATGCTACTGAGAAATGGGTCAGATGGGAATATCACGAATTTTAGCATATGCTTCTAAGAAAAAAAAGATTTAAAAAGATTTAACAATGAAATTATATACACATAGAGATGCACTCCCCTATTTAGTAGAAAGTCCTCTAGACTTTCTAGAGTTGTGGAACTCACTTTCAGGTGAGTGTGCATCAGTGGCAGAGTTGGGTTGCTCCCAGTTCGACCAAACCGGTAGTGGCGGTGGTGGGAGCTTCGTCACCTGCCTGGATGCTTCTGCGTATGCGCAGAAACAGCACGCACAAGAGAGAGAACCAGTAGTAAAACTGGTACAAACCCACCACTGATCAGTGTGTAGCCATTGAATTATATACTGTTGATAAATCTTTTAAAGTAAAAAACAAAATGAACAATATATGTGTGTGTGTGTGTGTGTGTGTGTGTGTGTGTGTGTGTATGTATGTATGTATGTATGTATGTATGTATGTATGTATGTATACATAAAACATCCAATTATAAAAGTAAGATTGTTTGGTTTGGCAGCTATGCCTGCTGGTGCTTTTCTTCTTCATCCATCCAGTTCTGTTTGCTTCTGGTAGAATCGTATATCTGTTATTTAACCTTCCCATGGTAACAATTCGTATTCTGAATCTAAACTTAGTATAGTACTTAGGTGTATATAAGATGTTTTTTGAAGTGGGCCCTTAGAATAAATGTATTTTGATATAGTGACCATCTGTCCATGAATATCACATTTGTTAGTTAAAAAGAATAGTTTGATTCCAATAAATACATAATTTTGGTTAGATGGTATCATTTCACCAGGTGGCAACACAATAGCAAAGTTTGATAATCAACTTGGATATGTCATTGCTTGCTTTATGCTTGTCACTTTTAAATATTTATCTCTTATTTTATTTTTAAGTGCAGACCACTCTTGTTAAAATTGTTGCATGACATCTGCGTCATAGATTGGTAGGAGGCTCAATGCCGCAGGCCAACCTTAGTAGGAGGCAAAATTCTGAAACAACCTGTCATGTTTAGTTTCACCATTTCTGTTTAATTATAGCTTATTAATAGAATAATGCATGCTATTTAAAATCAAGCAGTGGTGCAGCTGGTAGTGTTTAGACTTTGGACCCAGTGGTCTTAACTGGGCCATTCTTCACTGTATCTTACTACAATTCCATCCTTATTACTGCTTCGGTTCCTTTTTTTTCAGGAACAAAGTCATTTTTCCAGCACTTAACAGCATTGAAAAAGAAATATTTTGAGCGTATAGAGTTTTAATCACTTAAACCATGGGATCAGTTTTTATAGGAATAGACTGCAATTTGTTATACTAAGGCTTTTTTTCTTACTGAAATGAGTAATGTATTTTGGAACATAGGAAACAAATAAGTAAAATAGCTGTTGCCGCTATGTAAATCTTTCATTGTCTGCTTTCTGACTATTGTATAAAGCATTAAAAATGAGGCAAGAACAAAAGGGTAGCAAGCGGTATAGTCTTGGCAGGTCTGGCCCACCTGTGCTGACCCTGGACCTCTTTGATGTTGCCGCTAAAGTTACATTTCTGAGGAGTCATTTCATTGTTGATCTAGGTGACAATTATAATAATCTCAGACCTGAATATCTCCCCAAAGTTGCACTATAGGAGTTATAAATGGACTTTAATAAATTTATAATTGTTTATATTAGTCAGCACCAAAGCCTAATATTTATTGCAGTACCGTCTCTTCTTCTATAACATATTGCTGACAAAATGAGTATGATATATCGCAAAGTCTTGACTAAATAAAGAACAATTCAAATCCCCCCCCAAAATGTTATATATTTATATTAGAGTAAATCCCATTGGTTCAATAGGGTTTTCTTTCATGCACATGATGAGAATAATTCTGAGATTTACATTCACAGATAAATTGTCATCTGTACATATAGCTTTTTTCCTATTTAATTGTTTTGTAGTTGAATTTAGAATGGCTAACCTACTCTGGTTAGCTATTCTGAAACAATTATAAAATACATAGTCTATTGGGATTGAAATGAGCTATAGCAGTCTTTTCACTTCTTCAGCTTGTCATGGAGAGATTAGAAGCATTCAGTTTTTGTTAGCTGATGTATTTTAATTACACATTTTAAATCTATATTAGAGCCAGTTTAGTGTAGTGGTTAAGGCATCAAGCTAGAAACCAGAATACTGTGAATTCTAGTCCAGGGACAAAGCCAGCTGAGTTGTCTTGGGCCAGTCACTCTCTCTCAGCCCTAGGAAGGAAGCAATGGCAAATCATTTCTGATATTTGACAAAAAAACTGCAGGGAGCTTTCTCATATTTCATATTTCTCATATTTTTACAATATTACATATTGTAATTACATTACATATTGCAAAACTTGTGCTGACTGACAATAGGTTTCTCTGTAATAACTCATATGTAACTCCCAGTTTTTTCTTTCTTTCAGAAACCGGTCAAAACATAATTGTTCTGGAGGGTGTTTGGGAATTAATGGATGTTGCCATCTGTAATGGGCTGTGAAAGAACCTTAAGAGACAGGATGAAATGCTTCAGCATAGACAGTGATGTGATAAAAGAAATCTGGATCCAGAGTAGGAATGGGGTGGAAGAAAGCATTTCAAAATTGACTCTCCCTAGTTCTCTGGAACATAAAGGCAGGGGACAGAGAAAATATTTCAGATTTGCAAGACTTTATTAAAATATTATTAAATCTTACAATAAATGTTGTATTGGCATTCTTTGTTTTGGTTTCCCAGTTTGGACTACCCTGAAGAATTGCTACCTATATCAATTTGGGTACCTTGTTTAGATCTTGTTTCAATATTAAATCTGAACATAGATTAATCTGGTTTTGTATTGGTTTTATTGACTTGAGATAGTTTAACTGTATTATGTTGTAGAATTTTATTTTACTATTAACTGCTGGGAGTACTTTGTTATGTGGTATTTGTACAACTATATTGTAAATTGTATATTGCAACCAAGAAGTGTGATCCCTGCATATTCTCAGGATCTCAGGCTTAGACAGGCCCTTACAAAAGGCCAATATTGTCAGGACCTTTTTATCTCCAGAGGTAGAATGTTTCACAAGCTTGGTGCTAAGACAGAAAAGGCAACAACCAAAATTTTGAATTGTACCCGAAAGTACACTGCCAACCAATGTAGCTCATAAAATAGTGATATTACATGGGCCAAAAAACCTGGCACAATTTACTACCTGTGTTGCTGATTCTGCGCCAATTGAAGCTTCTGAGGGCTCTTCAAATGCAACCCCATGTAGAATACATTGCAATAGTCCTGACTGGAGGTCACGAGGTCATGAGTGATAATGAGCAGAACCCTGTTCCAGGGTAGCTAGTGCACAACCTGATGATGAGTTCTTCGAGCTGGAATCATTAGTCTAGATTACCCATCAGTCTTATCCGAGGCAGTGCCACTCATCCAAGGCCCACAATGGAAGGCACCCAGTAGCAGAAGGTGGAGCAAAGCATTTCTATTTTGCTTGTGTTGACCTGAGGCCTGTTGCACCTCATCAGCCTCCATTTATGGATTAGCATTCACTGAGGAAGCTAGGTGTGGAGATACAAAGCTGATACAAAGCAAATCCCAACCATTGAATGTCCTCATTCAGTTAAACTGGAGAGGAGAAGGACTAAGCTCTGTGGTCTTGCACAAAGTAGGGGCTAAGGACTGGACCTCCACCACCCCCAATGATACTGAGTGAAACCAGTCCTAGAGAAAGGAGTAGAACCAGCAGAATTTTATCCTACCCACCCCATACTTCAAGAGCAAGTCCAGAAGGATACCCATGATCGATGGTATCTAAAACCACAGCGAGGTTAAGAAGAGCAAAAATAGATGCACTGTCTCCATCCTGCTCCTGTCAGAGGTCATCCAAGGGTATGACCAATGCTGTTCTGTCCTATACTCTGGCTTGAATCTAAACTGAAAGGGGGTTAGAGAATCAATTTTCTCACAATAATACTTTACCAACTTTTAGAATTCCATCAAATTTGGAAAAATTGAGGATTTACACCTTATCCATTGTTTGTGCCAATTGCTGCTATAATAGCTATTAATAAACAAGTATAATGTCCTTCGTTGGAGTATTAATACTAATTAGTATTCTTATGTTACTGTTCTAATGGAACACAGTATTTGTCCAATGGAATCATTCTGTAATGTTGCTATATGGACGATGAGACAATTAATGGACACAGTTTTTATGCTCTTTGTATGTAACTTTGGAATAAGTCCTGGATACATCTAAATAAGTCCTGGATACATATTATAATAATAGAAATGTCAGTAAAAATAATATTTAACTGTATTTCTACCCTCCAATAATATGTTAAGCAAACTTAGTTGCCTAGTACCTATTGTTATTTCTATTCAAACACTTCGTTGTATATCTTTTACCAGGTTGATCCTTTGTATTGTATTTTATGGATCATTTGTCTCATCCAAATAAATTGGGATAAATTTTAAATACAAAATTAGAATTTATTTTAGCTACAGCTAAAGTAAAAATAATACCATTCAGAAGAAAAGTTGGGGGAAAATAGGAAGGAAAAATTGCATTGTATTATTAATAATATATGCATGTATAACTCTTAATGATAACAATACTTAATAATTAGTAATTAATTTAAATTCTAATATGATTTTTTTAAATTTTACTCTATTTTCATAGAACTTTATAGCAATCCTGTTTTGCATAGACTGGATTGTTAAACATAATATAATGAAACTAAACTGAATAATTTTCTATTGTGAAAAAAGATTACAATAACCCATCCATTTAGCAATGTGGTAAATAAGTAAATAAACTAAAGCCATAATCCTCAGATAATTTACTCCTTGTTGGATTACCTTGTTGGATATGCCAGCAAAATTGTAATGTAATTATATCATAATAAATAACTGAAGAATGTATTTTAGCTTCAGTCAGACTTGGTTATTCTGCTGGTAAAACATTAATCCTACTGAGGTATCATGCCAATGTCTAGTTGTAGAGGGAATGTCTTAATTTGAGAAGGAATATTATCATACTGAACTAAAAGCTATGCATATGTTCTGTTCAATATAACCCTCATTTTTATTGTAATAGGTACATAAATGGGTACATTCTTTAATTGTTCTTTTCTCTCTCTCTCTCTTCTCTTTCTTTCAAGCTTATGTTCCTGAAGAAGAACTGAAAGCAGCAGAAATTGATGAAGAAAGTGGGGAGGATGATGGGCTATCTCTGGACATCCAAGAAACTGAGTACATGTGCCAAGATGAAACAGAGATCAAAGAGGCTCAGAGTTACCAGAATTCTCCAGTCAGCACAGCAACAAATCAAGATGCAGGTTATGGTTCACCATTCAGTGAAAACAGTGATCAACTGGCTCATTTCAAAAGCTCTTCCTCTAAAGAAGAGAAAGAAGATCACAAGTGCTTGGACAATGCTTCCTACCCACAGGACAGCTTAGCACAGATAAAAGCCGTGTATGCAAATTTACTGTCAGAATCTTGTTGGTCTGGTTTAGCTTTAGATTTAAAAAAATCAAAGAATAATGAAGACAGCCCGAAAGAAAGCACCACTAACAGCACCACTAGTAACAGTACCCCAAATACAAGTGCCAGCACCAGTACCAACACTACTACCACTACAAGCATCAGTAGTACTAGTAACAGTAGCAGTGGCAGTTCAGGTTATGACTGGCATCAAGCGGCTTTGGCCAAAACTCTGCAACAGACCTCATATGGACTTCTACCAGAACCCAGTCTGTTCAGCACAGTGCAACTTTACCGGCAAAACAATAAACTGTATGGTTCTGTGTTCACTGGTGCCAGTAAATTCCGATGCAAAGACTGTAGTGCAGCGTATGATACACTGGTAGAGCTTACAGTGCACATGAATGAAACTGGACATTACCGGGATGACAACCAAGATAAAGAATCTGAAAAAGCCAGACGGTGGTCAAAGCCCAGAAAGCGATCACTTATGGAAATGGAAGGCAAAGAGGATGCCCAGAAAGTACTAAAATGCATGTACTGTGGTCATTCATTTGAATCTTTACAAGACTTAAGTGTCCATATGATAAAAACAAAGCATTACCAGAAAGTGCCTCTGAAGGAACCAGTACCAGCCATCACCAAACTGGTGCCTTCTACCAAAAAACGAGCACTTCAGGACTTGGCTTCACCTTGCTCACCTGAGCCAACAGCAATCACTTCAGAGACTACACTTAGTGAAGCAGGAAAGGATCAGAAAACTGCCAATCCATATGTAACTCCCAATAATCGCTACGGCTATCAAAATGGTGCTAGCTACACTTGGCAGTTTGAGGCCCGCAAAGCTCAGATACTAAAATGCATGGAGTGTGGCAGTTCCCATGACACTTTGCAGCAGCTGACTGCTCACATGATGGTCACAGGACATTTTTTGAAAGTAACTAATTCAGCCTCTAAGAAAGGAAAACAGCTAGTACTGGACTCGGTAGTTGAAGAAAAGATACAATCCATACCTTTGCCACCTACCACTCATACAAGATTACCAGCTACAAATATTAAAAAGCAACCGGATTCTCCTGCTGGATCTACAACTTCTGAAGAAAAGAAGGAGCCAGAAAAAGAACAGGTGATTGTTACTGAAACAGACAAAAAAATTAAAGAAGAAAACGAGGACTCTTCAGAAAAATTTGAGCCAACAGCTGTCTATCAGTACCTCCGAGAAGAGGATCTAGATGAAAGTCCAAAAGGTGGAATCGACATATTGAAATCTCTGGAGAACACAGTGACCACAGCTATAAGCAAAGCTCAAAATGGAGCACCTTCCTGGGGAGGCTACCCTAGCATTCATGCAGCTTATCAGCTTCCAGGAACCGTTAAATCCCTTCAGCCAACTGTGCAGAGTGTTCAGATTCAGCCATCGTATGCTAGCAATGTAAAATCATTGTCTTCAGAACACAATGCGCTGATCCATTCACCAGGCAATCTGACACCCCCTCCTCATAAAAGTAATGTCTCTGCCATGGAAGAGCTAGTAGAGAAGGTCACGGGCAAAATCCATATTAAAAAAGAAGAAAAGCCTTCAGAGAAAGAAAAATGTTCTCCAGTCAAGCCATTGTCCCCTGTTCCTAAGGAAAGCAAAGACTTTCCAAAGTCAGAGGAAAGCAACAAGCAACAACAACTACATCAGCAGCCACTACAGCAAAAACAAAGTCCTGAAGCTGAGGTTCAGAGGGTCAAAAAGGATGTTCTAGCCGACCCACATGCACTTAATGGCACTGAACCACCTAAAGCAAAAGTCACCAATGGCTGTAATAACTTGGGTATCATTACAGACCATTCACCAGAGCAATCATTCATTAACCCACTGAGTGCTTTGCAGTCCATCATGAATACCCACTTAGGCAAAGTCTCTAATCCTGTAAGTCCTTCTTTGGATCCTTTGGCCATGTTATATAAGATTAGTAACAGCATGTTGGACAAACCCATTTACCCTACAACTCCAGCCAAGCAAGCTGAGCCTATTGACCGGTACTATTACGAGAACAGCGATCAGCCTATTGATTTAACAAAATCCAAAACCAAACCACTGATTTCCAGTATGACTGATTCTGTCTCATCTCCTCTAAGAGAAAGTGCCCTAATGGATATTTCTGACATGGTAAAGAACCTCACAGGACGCTTGACTCCCAAATCTTCTACTCCATCTTCTGTGTCAGAAAAATCGGACGCAGATGGAAGTAGCTTTGAAGAAGCTTTGGATGAACTGTCTCCAGTACACAAGAGGAAGGGTAGGCAGTCAAACTGGAACCCTCAGCATCTTCTCATCCTTCAAGCCCAGTTTGCTTCCAGTTTGAGGGAGACACCAGAAGGCAAATATATTATGTCGGACCTAGGCCCACAAGAACGGGTTCATATCTCGAAGTTTACTGGTCTTTCCATGACCACAATTAGCCACTGGCTGGCAAATGTGAAGTATCAGTTAAGGAGGACAGGTGGAACTAAGTTTTTAAAGAATTTGGATACAGGTCATCCTGTTTTCTTTTGCAATGATTGTGCCTCTCAATTCAGGACTGCTTCTACGTATATAAGTCACTTGGAGACACATTTAGGGTTCAGTTTGAAGGATCTGTCCAAATTGCCACTTAATCAGATACAAGAACAGCAGAATGTTTCCAAGGTTCTCTCAAATAAGACTTTAGGCTCACTTGGAATTGCCGAGGAGGACTCGGGCTCCACATTCCAGTGTAAGCTCTGTAATCGAACTTTTGCAAGCAAGCATGCAGTCAAACTGCACCTTAGTAAAACACATGGGAAGTCCCCTGAGGACCATCTGATCTATGTAACTGAGTTAGAAAAACATTAGCGTCCAGGTAAGCAACCAGGTATGCAAGTGACCACAGGAACATTGCACTAAACTTCATAGTACTGCACTAGGCCTGATCTGAGCCTCTGAAATCAGTCTTACTTTTGTTGCTGAACTGCCTATCTGGAGCTTGGTTTTTCTTACATACGTTTTGTAGTTATATTTATATGCTCTTTGTCTGATCTGTGCATGTTTTTAAAACCTTTTTTTCCCTTTCCTCCCCCCCCCCTTTCTTTTTCTGTGAGTCAAAGTCTGACCTTTATTTTCAACACATGTCCTTGATGTTAAGCTATCTTTTGTAGACTATAGTGGGAGACACTATTGAGAGACATTAATTTAGCCGTAAAGAAAGACACAAAGAACAATAACAAAAAGACATTCTAAAATTACAAAGTTACCATGACAATAAAGGTCACAGAACCCTGTGGTGTCAGTTTTTAACCCTCTGAGGACTATAATAGTATTCTGTGCCTTTCCCAAAAGAAGGTGTGTGTGTGTTTTTAAAAAAAAGGCATTTCATCCTAATATAACTGGGTCAAATTCACTTACATTTAATAGTTTTTTTCAAATGTCAAAAGGCCTCCCCCCCTCAAAAAGCGCAGTTCTGATTTGCAAAGAAAAGATGCATGCCATTCTTGAATAATTATTAAAAGTGATCAAATGCTCAAAGACGTGACCCATGTTTTAAAAAATAAAATCACAAACCAGTTTGCCACTATGCCCAAACCCTCTGAATGCTGAATATTGCCACTTGACTGGCATAAAAAGTATGCAAGTTATTTTAAAAAAAATGTAAAAATGTTATTTCTTTTTTCTGTAAGATACTGCAGTTTATAGTTATTTACAAATGTAAGCTTTGGTACAGGCTGATCTTTCTATAGTGTGCTGCATTGGTACATTAAAATGAAACAAAACAACAACAAAAATGGGGCAAGTGTTGGATTCTGATCCTTGTAAATTGCCAGCATCAGCTTAGGTTAAAAAAAAAACAGTACATGTTGCATATTGTACCATTTTAAATTGTTCAACTTCCTTTGTACCTTCTGGCTGTATGCTTTCTCTCTTAACTTTTTATATTGTCATTTTATATTCAATTTCTGTGTATATAATGTAAAAACACACTTTTTTGAATAAAATTGAGTTCCTTGCAGCTTGAGTTAAATAGAGAAATTTTACTGGCACCTGCATCTTCCCAGATGCATGTACTCAAAGGAGCTATCTGACAAAATAAATAAATAAAAATAAAGCAAACAATGCACTATGAATTATACATTTTGATGTTTTATCATTAATATTGTACAGTACCTTTTTGGTTCACGCAATGAAATCCACTGTTTTCTCAATTGTAAAATAAACCCACATGCAGTTCTTGATTTGTGCATATTGTGATGTCATCATTGCTTTGCCTTTGAGGTCTTCATTTCAGCAGCAACAAAATTACAACCTGAAGTATGTTTGAAATGATTTCTGTACTCTGATATGCTCCATTCTGTTACCTACCCAATGGTGATGTTCCAATTGTTACTGCACTAGTTTACTGATGAATATATTGTGTAATTTTTTATGTGGTGTAAGTGTATCATCTGCTTTGAAAACATGACTAGCCCACCTGAGTGGTGTTTGAGTTCCTGATAGCTACCCAGTTGAACCCCACTCATTAAAAAGCATCCACTTGTCTCATCTTTAGTCCCTGTTTTAATGTAGCAGAGATTGGCAGCTTCTTTCAGACTGTGAAGCCACATTTGGTTTTTGAATGGAATGCTGCTGACTATACTTCAGACAGTAGGAGGCAGTCAATGAAATAGAATGTACAAAGAGTATGTTCTATTTCATTTATAGTCAGTTAATAGTCAGTTAATAAATAATATATTTAATACATTTCCTTTTATATTGCATTATATTGCATTTGATACATTTTTCAAGATCTTTGTGAGTTTAAGATACAAGTTTCTATTGAAGTTTATAGCTCCTCAGATAGAGGCCGAAAGTCATGAACTACATCTCCTACAACTTCCCACTTTACTTCAGAAAAAGTTGCATGATGATTATGACTACAAGTAGACCTTTTCATATGACTGGTCTCTTAACAACCATTTGAAGTTGGATGTCCATTTTTGGAGTGAAAAAGGCTGCACACAAACTTATACACCCATGGTCACGTGATTGTATTTTAGGCACCTTACCTTTACAACTGTTTGCTATATTCTGTTGTAATATGACTTGTGGCTTGCAATTTTTTTTTAAAAATGGTCATTTTCTGGCATCTATTCCAGTTTCTGGCAAAAATTGCAAACTGGGAAAAATTGATTACTTACCAGTCACCTTAATGACCATCACATAAAATGTCATAAAATCAGGTCTGATCACATGTCACCACAATTTATAACTGCAATGGCTTACAACCATAATTGTACAGTCAATTATTTATATTATTTATTAAATTTATTTGTGGTCGATCTCACTGCGAGATGACTGGGCGGCTTGCAATATTAAAATGAAACCAATTATGGTAATAAGTCTAGACTATAAGTTGAATAGGAGGGCTGCCTTTTAGCCCAGTGTCCTTGCTCTACAAGAAATAGTGGCAACTTTATGCCATCCAGATATTTGCAAGCTCTGATATTTGTAAGCCCCAATAGCCATTTTCAGTGGGAAAACAATGGAAGCTGATCCAACATATCTGTAGGGTTTCTGGTTTATTCACTTCTATCTTCAAGATCATTTATTTTGATTCACTTGTTAATTGTTGACTTGGAGTCATAGTTTCCTCTCTATATTTCTCACTTAATTGCTACTCCTGTCTCTTAATAAACATAAATACTATAGCCTCTGAAGCCCCTAGATCTGTGATGGCAAACCTATGGCACGTGTGCCCGAAGTGGCATGAAAAGCCATCTCTGGGCATGTGAGCTGTTGCCCGTTGCTCTTCTGGGTTCTGGCGTGCCGGCCAGCTTGTCTTTACGGACACAGGAGTGCGGGAAACTACAAGAGCAGCCGCCTGGTGCACATGTGCGTGCTTGGAAGATGATCTTTGGTTTCCAGTGAATGCATGCGCACCGTCCACCTGGTCTTCTGGTTTCTGGCAAGCATGATGCACAAAGACCACCTTGTCGATGCGCATGCACGCAACAAAAACTGCAAGACCATCTTCCCGGCGTGCATATGTGTATTGGGTGGCTGCTCCTCTGGTTTCTGGCACTCGCTCTCATTTCAGCACTCGTTGCCGAAAAGGTTCACCAATACTGCCCTAGATATAGCTCTGTAGGTAAATTTGACTTTTATATACAAACGCCCCTGATGGATCAGGCATCTTATATAGCACTTCATTTTTTACAGTAGCCAACTCCAGAAGTAGGAGATAAAGTCATTCTACTGGCATATTTGTTTCCCTGCACTGAATTTGGAGACATGCTGTCTGCGACTTGGAGGTTACTTTCAATCTTCAATTTTATAGACAGTCGAGGCCACAAACAGGGTACCTTTCATGGTAGGTTTTGCTCTTCTGGGTATCAGTTTATATAAGGTTAAATTTACAGGTAGTCCTCAACAACTGCAATTGAGGCCAAAATTTATGTTGTTAAGCAAGACATTAGTTAAGTGAGTTTTGCCCCATTCTATGATCTTTCTTGCCACAGTTGCTAAGTGAATCAGCATAGTTGTTAAGTTAATAACACGGTTGTTAAGTGAATATGGCTTTCCCATTGACTTTGGTTGTTATAAGGTCCCAAAAGGAGATCACATGACCCCGGATCACTATAACCGTCATAAATGAGTCAGTTGTCATGTGTCTGAATTTTGACCATGTGACCATGTGGATTCTGCAACGGTGGTAAGTGTGAAAAATGGTCATAAATCACTTATTTCAGTGTCATTGTAACTTTAAATGGTCACTAAATGAACTGTTGTAAGTCCAGGACTACCTGTAGTAGTCCAATTTTGCATTTGGTTTATCCAATTAAAAGCTTATTAATTTTTTCCACTTGTTTTTTTTAGCACTTTGAATTTCTTCTGAAACTTGGCCAGATCACTGCTTACCATTAAGTAAAGATCATTGATGAAAAGTTAAAAAGCACCTGTCTAAATGCAGCTCCTTGTGTGACACTGCTGCTTTTTCCCACTGAAATTACTGATCAATGTCTATATTGTGCTTTCCCTTTTATTTAATTAGTTGGCAACTCATAAATGGGCACATTCTCTTATCTGATGCTAATTTTCCTTCTACCATGTTTGTTCTTTAGGGCTTTTCCCAATTTGCCTGGAACATATAATTAAGATGACCATCCTATAATTTTCTTTAGTTCCCTTTTAGGAAATTGGTATCACATTGATAACATTCTAGTTCTCTGGAAATAAGTATTTGTGGGGGACAGGGGGTATTTAAATATTTTGCTATTGGGGTAGTCATTTCACTTCATTTCTTTAAGAAAACTGCAGGTGAGTGACACTAGGACCCAATGATTGATTACTGTACAAAGTTATCCTAGAATATCTTCTCTTCTTACTTCAATTTCCTGTAGTTATTCCTTCTGAAAGTCAGTACAGGCTCAGATCTTTGCCCTGTATATTCTCTTAGAATGGTTATTTATTTTTCTAATCAGAGAAGGGACATAGCAGAATTTATACGTTGGACTGACATAGGCTTTTCATTTTTTCTTTTTTCAAAGAAATGTAATTTGAGAAGCAGCCCTCGGAATCTAATTCAGCATGTTTTTAATGGTTGAAAGCTTCCTAATAAGATGGCCTGCTTACGTTTGTATGTTTGAAAAGAATAGGTGTAGCATTTGCTAAAGATTAATTAAATTGTGGAAGTTCATGGCAATGAAATAGGTGCACCAAGCCATACAAGACTTTGGCTTAACATGCAGATTTCTATTAATGTTTTCAAAGCGCATGTAAGGAAGCATCTATAATGCAACAAAATTAAATATGTTGGGAGGCGTAAAATGTCTGGCCCTGCTGCATTTCTTGCCCCAGTAGGTTGAGGTAACACTGGGACTGTTGGAATGCTCTATAATTGGGCAGAACTAAATTAAGACAGTGGGAGAATTTATTATCAAATTTATGTATTCAGGCACTCAGTAAACCTCTGTTTGTGTGTGCATGCGTGCGTGCATGTGTCCACATGTGTTGGAAAGGTTAAATTCTGTCATTTGACAACATTCTAATCTTTGCCCTTCCTATGGTAATAGGTTTTTTTCCAGAAAAGAAGAGAGTGGGGAATAAAAAGACTTCAATAGAATGCCATAATATAACTTGAATCTTGTATGGTCATAATGAGCTCTGGCTTGCAGACATGCACCTGTTTCTGTTTTCTGCTATTTTCATGAAAAATATTTAGAAGCATGTTGAAACTAGGGCTTTTATTTGATTTCAAATATCCAGAAAATCACTAGATGAGAGCAAATAGTCACAGTCAGTTTTTAATTCTTCATCTCCTCTCCTACAAAGAGTAGCTGAAACGATATAGCTAGATAAGAAATGATGCTCAGTGTTCATTGCACACCAAAAGCACAGTGGAAAGAATGCTAAACTAGAAAACATTCTACTTTCTTCAACTTCATTTCTCTGTATATCTGGGAGTTTTTTTAACTACAAAGGAATGAAACTTTATCATCTACTGTTATTTGAACCAGGAGAAACTTGTTGATTATAAAAAGACATACTTTTAAAATACTAAATATGTTATTTGTTTATATTATACAAATTAGAAAAAGCACAAGGCAGCTCTGAAAATAACTAATATCATCTCTTTCCACCAACACACTGTTCCTTCTAATCCCAGTAATTTATCATTCTGTTTACATTCCTCACATAACTATCTATCCATCCGTCCCACCACCCATTCATTCCAGGTGTAATAGGCCTCCAGAGTTTTGACATCAGGGTACAAGAAGACAGAACTGTATCTTTTAAATAGCTCGTTTTGAGATAAAGTCAAGTTCTATCACACCAGTGCTGATGCTACTTAACAATCAGCTCCCTATGCTTTTTTTTTTGGGGGGGGGGGGCTTTTTGCTATGAAGGCTGTAACAATTAACACATAGAAACCCAGGCATTTGGTATGCAGTGCACATGTTAAAAGGGCATTCTGTAGGACTATCAGAGATTTGCTTCTCAGGTGAGAAAAGCAATAACAGTCCTTTGCAGTACATGGAAGGTCATATGAAACATTTGCATTGCTATAATTAGTGGTTTGACTTAGATTGGTCTGACTTTTAGTAACTCAGATTGTCTTCTTATAAATGGCTTCTTTATGAAGTTTACTTGGTGCTAATGTAATTGAGGAATGGTGATCATCTGATAGCCATTTTCAACAAATTTTTACCTCAAATTTTGCACCAGCAAATAAATAGTAGTAACATTCTATAGTAAACATTCATTTGCTTCAAGATATTTTTCTTGAGAAATTTGACAGTAAAATGTCAAGATTTCATTATTTACTGGCCCAATGTCTTTAAAAGCTTAATATTTCCATTACTGTCAACTATTATGACACAATTTTTCTAAATGTTAAAAATGTTTTGTTTTATATAAACAATTGTGTGTATATGTGTTGAAAAACCAATACTGTAAAACTGCAAATACTTTTTTAAAAAAATATTTGGTAATTGTCAAGTCTAGATTTGAAACTATATTAATCTAATATCACAAAATTCTGTTTATTGCTTCCATGTCTATTTTGTTTGTATTCTTACAGCGTTGCATGATTTAGGCATTTTATTTAGTTATTGAATGATGGTACATTTAAGGCCCCAAAGTAAGAGAATCAAGAAACAAAATAAATAGGACTAATTTTATATTAACTCTCTTTGAAAATTCTGTATAGAAAAGTATCTTGGCATAATTAATTCTCTTTTCCCAATTGTAGTGACGCTTATTAGTATGTGATTTAATATCTTTTTTATGTTCCAGGTGTGACTTGACAGTTCTCTATCACTGAATTTTAAGAATTGAATTCATCCATTCTTCTTCTAATAAATAGCAACACTGTGCTGCGGAATACACAATTCCCTTTGGGTTATTTGATTAGAAAATAAGACATAGGTTAGAATATTATCATTACAGATGTTATTTAATGCATTAACAACACAATTCATGATCAATAATAAGGCAATGAGATTTAGATAAAACAGTTTTCAATAGGGTTTGTATGTGTATATCAATTTATATGTTTATGTTTTAGTGTTAAAGAAGGCCACTCTTCTTATGAACAGATTCATGATGATCTGCATAACCCTTTCAAGACACATATAAAGAAAAGTCAATATAGGTTTGTTACAGGGTGTGCCTATACTGAAAGTCTTTTTCTTTACTCTGATTATATTTATTGCATGTTTTTCCCTTTTTAATAGAAGTACTGGCTTCCAATTGTTTTGAACACATTTTTCAGTGTTTACTTTTTGCTATCTAGGAATTTGAAAGAGGACATTATCCTGTTTTGTAAGTCACACAGGTTTTGTGGTGATTTTGAGGGCCAGTTTCTTCAGAGTTTTTGTGTGTTTCTCTGATGTTCCTGAATGGGTATTTGTTATTTCGAATTTCCAACAGATTCTGTATTTTAATAATGTCCATACATTATTCTTTTAAATGGTTATAATACTTGCCAGTTCAGATGCTTTGGAATGCAGCTTCATAGTTTCCTGTCAGCTGTAGCCAAAAGAAAGTACACAAGTTAGTTCCAACCATCAGGAAGATATCAGCAGAAAGAAGACTAATGTATAAACTCTCTGACAATGGAGATATAGAACTGGCTCATAACAACCGTGATTTGCGGTACCTAAATACACTTATGAACACATGCTTTCTCCAGTTTTCCCTTCTTAAATTGATTTCTTTCCATGCAATATATTAGCCATGTTTTTATATACACTTCTAAATAGAAACCAAATTCAAACCATAAATTACCCTCTCCTGGTTGGTTGCTCTGAGCCTGTTCACATGCCATGGGGTGGGGAGTCATTCTAAAGTGGAAGTTGTTCTAATTTGCATAAGTATTCAGCCTTGGATATTTGGATATTGTACAAGACTGTGCCAGTAAGGGTTTCCTCTACGTCAGGGGTGTTAAACTCAAGGCGCGGGGGCCGGATCTGGCCCACCCTGGAAACAGCGAAGGACTGGCCTACAGTGCTTCTGCCAGATAAAACAAAGCCTGGGAAGGCTGCATGTCTGTCCCCCCGCTCCATTTTCACTGGCAGAGGGCGGCAGGAGTCCCTCACAGCCAAAAATGGAGCTTGGGAGCTCGTTTTCACTGGCAAAGTGCTCGGGACACTACAGACAAGAGTGAAGTCGAGCTAGCCGTGCCCCCTGCCCCCCCCCTGAGGTCAAACACAACCCCGATGCAGCCCTCAATGAAATTGAGTTTGACACCCCTACTCTACGTGAACTGCACTTGAAAACAATTGTACATACACAAAAGGAATGTATAGGGGACATAAGGTGTATGCATTAACTTTGGCTAAAGTCCATATAGTATTATCTTATACTATAGGAAAGTGATTACACCTGTTCATATTTGAAGATTCAGGCATTTTGCTGAGACAAAACTTTCAATTGGGGGAAATCTAATATATTATTTAAAATGTTCAAAGTTTCCATACTGTGTAAACTAAAATTGTTAGCAGAGACATATATTAATTAGTACTATGCAAATGTTTTGAATTTGAAACATTTGAAGCAACTGTTCCAAGTTCATAACAGGTTGTTCTGATCTTCTTGGAAGTGTTCCAGCGCTGTTCTGACCATGCCAGCAATGTTTGAAATTTTAAACAAGCTGAATATAAAAATGTTTTAGATACCCCTGAGTGTTATCAGTCAACTACCAATAGATTGCAACAGCTTCTAAGTCAAAGCTGGGCATCAGACAAACACTGCCAGATCTCTGATCTGAGTGTGAGCTACATAGTGCAATAAGCATGTAAATGACATTTAAAGGATGGCGATTTCCCAGGTGAACTTGTTTGATTATTGAGATCTTTATTTCTATTCCAAATGCTTTCACATAGCAGAGATTCAACAAATAGTGATCAAGGTTAGGGTCTTTACAGTAGGTATGGAACTACCTGTTTCTTTCAATATCAATTAATGTAGTTCTCTGATCTGGTCTCTGGAAATGAAGGAACCTGTGTAATAAGTTTGCTTGGCTTAGGATATCATAGCTGCTTACTGTAGTTAGCATATTTTGATTCTTTTTTTGGCAAACTGGTTTGCTATTTCAATATTAAGTATACTATTTAAGTTTAAAGTAGAAAGGTGAAGGGTAAATATTTTAAATAAAGCATACATACAAGTGGGCATAAGAAAGAGTTAAAAGATCCTGGATCTAATCTACAGGTTTTTTTTAAATATACATATACATATACACATACATACATACATACATACATACATACATACATACATACATACATACATACATACATACATGCATACACACACACACACACACACAAATTAAACTAAGCTGCCCACTAATAGATTCATACACTTTGGCAGGAACTCTTGTAACAATTGTGAATGGCTTAAATAAGACAAGCACTTGAAATTCCTTTAGGGAAGATCCAAATGAAGCACTGATCATATTCAGCAGTATCCAGAAAACTCAAAGCAACTGTAGGGTATATTACTTAAAAGTTGAGGTTTTCGTATGACACATTCTTGCCATTAACCATGACTGAAAGCAGTGTATAAAAGGTATGAGGATACTGTACACTTTATACTGTAGTACGCATGATTCCTCGAAGTGGTGGAACTGGCTATACTGTATTTCAGAAAAACCTGGAATTTTTCGGATAATTAATAGTAAAGACGGAGTGCGATGGCTGAAGGGTTAAAGATGCTGAGCTTGTCAGCTGGAAACTGACAGCCCGGGTTCAAGATCCGAAGACCAACAGAACTCCCTTTACTTAACCCAGTTCCTGCCAATTTAGCAGTTCAAAAGCATGCAAATGCAAGTAGATAAATAGGTACCACTTTGGTGGGAAGGTAACAGTGTTCTATGTGCCACATTGTATAGTCATGCTGGCACATGACCATGGAAGTGTCTGAACAATACTGGTTCCTTCAGCTAGGAAACAAAGATTGGCACTTCTCCTTAGAGTTGGACATGACTGGACAGGGGAAATCTGTAACTAGTAATAAAGATAAAGATATATGCAATTGTAGAATCAAAAGCTCTTTTTTTGTTTAGAAAAAAAACACAAATTAGTATAAATGGGAAATCAAAATTACTTCTTTCTGTTAAAAATCATCCCTTTTGTGATTGTTTTTGCATTCTTTCCTGAATAATCCCAATGAAAATAAGCCCCGAAGTAAGGTAGCCATGATATAATACCATTTTAAAAAGGTTGTCCTTTGGGTTTCAAGTCTAAGCTTGGCATGAATACTAAGGCAACATGCACATGCATGCACACTTGTCCCCATTTTCTGCTGTCATTCTTTTTCCCCATTGTTCTGTAAATGTAACATGAACATTTTTCTTTAAGCCCTGGTTAGACTTGGGTTGTCACTGTGAGGTTCCAATGTATAACATCTTATTTGTTGTCATGGAAGCAGAGTTACAAGCTCAATGTCACAAAAAAGCCATCCTCCAACAAAACAAAGAAAATTGGCAGAGCATCTCAGCAAGTCACCATCCTGCTGTAGATTCTCAGGGAGAAAGGAAAAAAAAACACGGGCTTTTTCAAAGGGAGTACATTTTGAATATTTCGAGTGTCTCTCTTCATTTCAACTGGAGTAGATTTCCACTGATGAAATGATGATGCACCTGATCCTAGCCAAACAACTGAGTGGAGCAGGGTATTTTGCTGAATGCAGTTCTTAAAAATGTTTTTTTTGTGTGTTGCTTCTTATTGAAAGTATTTTACATAAAATGCTACCAATAGAACAAGTAATTTCATGGTTTCTACAACTAAAAGAAACATGGTATGAGTAGACATTCCTTGCAGATATATCACAGACAAGCTTTATTGCCTCAGATGATTTTGCACTAAAGAGGAGACATAGGTATAAGCAATTTACTGTGATTCTCAACTCCTGCATTACCTAGCCCTCAGGTAAAATCATAAAAAAAAGTTTCAAATGTGCAAAAGGCAACCAATGAATGAGATAATTAGAAATATTGCCTAATAGCTAATAACGTCTCATTGTGCCCAGAAAATGTTGGCATTAGACTTACAGCATTTATGCGTCTATTGTACTGTTTAAATAATTATGCTCGGAGAAAATGCAATAAATCTCCAGTTATATCTACCTCTTGTTGAATTCCTGCTTTTTGTACTGCAGCTTGCAGATTTCTCTGCAAGGTGGTACCATGGATACATATCTTCTCTGTAGTGCTGGCTGGTTGTAGAATCATCTCCCCAGTGTGATACATCAGGCCCTAGTGCTGCTGTATTCCAGACATCATTTTAAGATTACATGTGCATGTCAGCTTGTCTCAACAAGTTCTTCTAACTTGTTTACTTGGGTTTATTCTATTTTTCTCTTGTTAGGTACAACCAACTTATTAGCCTTCACTTTTGCTTTTCTTCTCTTCCCCTACCTGGGGAAAGAAATGCTATAAAATTTCTCTAATATTGACCCAGAGTAAATGTGCATTTCCCCAATCTGGTAGTATATAACAGAAATGAGAAGGTAATTTGGTGGAGCCAAGCATTTGCCTGTTGACTGCAGCAAATATATATTTGTATTTACTAATTAGAAGTCTGATGTCAGAAAGAAAGAATCAAAGATTCAGTCAGTTCACACCTATTTGGGAGAACCAGTTGTTAACTTTCTAAGCAGTTCAGAGAACCCGTTGTTGGAAGAAATCTCATTTTCTTTTATTCCACGACAGGGCTAATCCTGTAAGGAAGGCAGGTAGAAAACATTCTGGTGTTGTTTCTAGCCTAATCTTTATTGCCCTGCTTACAGAAACTGCATCTCCAGTTAACCCTTATTACATTGTAATAGCTAAGGCGAAGCGTCCATCAACGTGAGTGATGCTGAGTTGGCCACGCCCACCCAGTCACATGACCACTGAGCCACGCTTACCCAGCTGGTCATTAGGGCAGAGAACCGGTTGTTAAATTATTTGAATCCCACCACTGCAAAGAATGTACAATCCCACCACTGCAGAGATTTAAAACATTCATGTCACCCCTGTATGGCTGGACTTCTCACAGCATTTGAAGAGATGTTATCTAAGAACCCTGTATTACAGTCTGCCTTTCTGGAGAGAAAATAGATCTGTATTGCTATATTACCTGAAAAGGGTGTGAAAACACTGGTGTATGCAGTTTAACAGGGACAGTTGAACATACAAATACATATCTCTCTCCATTGAAACAACACTAATAACATGTAAGAGCAATGGAGTGTAATCTATATACCAACTAATCAATGGTTAAGGCACCAGGCTAGAAGCCAGGAGATTATGAGCTCTTGTCCCATTTTAGGCATGAAAACTGGCTAGATGACTTTGGGCTAGTCAGTTTCTTTCAGCCCAACCCACCTTACAGGACTGTTGTGGAGAAAATAGGAGGAAGGAATATTAGGTATATTTGCAATCTTAAGGTGTTCATAAAACCCTTAAATGGATAATTGTTGGAATATTACAAATCTTTAAAATCCTGTGTTATTTATAGAATTTAAAGTATTTAATAACAATATTGGTGGTATTTATTGTAAAGGTCAGCCGCAACCCATTAAAAATCCAAGCAATAATATAAAAATATAAATGTTCATGGACTTAATTGATGAAAGGAACTACCAGAAAGAATTTTTTTTTCTAAACAAACCTCTCAGAAATGGCAACATGTATTTTGCCTAAATCAACATTACAAATGTGATTTTTTTGTTTCTTCTAGTTTCCTGAGTTGGTGAATTGTATTTTTGACCATGATAATATAATTCACTGGCAACTAGGCGGGGTCATAGCTAATCTGTCCTAATTCTAGGTTAGTACCAGCTGTCTTCAGGTACTTTTTAATGTTAAGAACCTAGCGAGAATGTGAGTCCAGACAAATCATCATAGTCCTTTTAGGGTTAAAGTTCCCTTTGCTTTAAAGAGAATATATAAAAGATTTTTTTCTGAAATAATTTATGGAAATGCCATGCTCCCTTTGAAGGTTCCATGTCACTGCATAGCACAACGCAATGTTCTTTTTCTTCACCTGTCAGACAAGGACCACCTCGAAGAGTCTCACTACTGATTACTAGTTAATTGTCATTAATAAGTGACAACTGACATTATGGGGGCTTAATTCAGAGAGAACAGAAAAGAGCCACAGATATTCTAATGAGCTGACTCCTACGTGCCCTCTATTGTTGTCGAAAATGAGGAGCTGTCGTCATTGTTCAAGAGATGGGCTTCAATTGCTCTGGAAGAAAAAAATCTCTTCTAATTTCTTTATGCATAGATAATTCTAGTGCCTGCTCCCTTTCTTTCTCTTTTTTATTCTGTCACATATACACACATGCGTGCACGCACACGCACACACAGCGTACATGTATGTGTGTGTGTGTGTGTGTATGTATGTATGTATGTATGTAGATAGATAGATAGATAGATAGATAGATAGATAGATAGATAGATAGATAGATAGATAGATAGACATACACTCATACACATTGAACTTTACATACAGAAATATACTTAGCTACTTCTAGGAATGTACTTATTCCTTTAACTAGTCATTTGTTTTCATTACAAAATCAGTGATTACAAAAAATAGATATGTAAATTTATGAATATGAATATTTTAAATTAATCGGAAGGAGGAAAAAGGAAATTACCAGATCAGTAAAGAACTGCAAATGGATTTTCAGGACTTGACCATGATTTAAAAAAAATATATGGTAGATCAAAGTGCTTGACCTACCATGCTAAGATCAGCTTATTTAAAGAAATGCCCCCTCTGCAGTGTCTCCTCAATTGCCATTTCAACAGTGTGAGATACTTACCTGTCAAAGCTTTGGAAAATGGATATATATCCATCAGATGAAATAACTTACATGGAGTTTGGACTTTCCTTCCCAAGAACATGGGCAGGCAGATGTTATTTTATGGTGTTAAAGGTATTGTTGCAGAATGTAAGGTGTTCCAAGCAAAGCTGTCTGTTTGCAATTGATTGATGCTGATTTTAAAAATGCTGATGGTGTTCCTGTGTTGCTCCAGATGTATTGAGATTGTGCCCAAGGCACCTTTTACTATTGGTACAGTCTTAGCTGTCTTCTGCCGCAGTTGCTCTGCTTCTATTTGCAAGTCTTTGTATTTGGAGATTTTCTCCATTTCTTTTTCTTTTCTTCTGTTATCTCCAAATACTGCAGTGTCTACTATCCAGCCTTTGCAATTTTTTTCATAGGCAATAGTTAAGTCTGGGGTCTTATGTGATAGATATTTGTCTGTTTGAACACTTTAATTTATTTATGTTCTATTACTTTGTCTAGCTCTTGTTTGCAGGCAAATATTGGTATGTTACTTGCATGTAACATTGCTGTTATTGTGTTCAGGAGGCAATTCCTGAAATATTTAAATCCCCAATATTCAAAGTAAGCACAAGCACTTTGAATTATGTATAAAACTTAATGGATTTCCATTAGGATTGTTAAAATATAGGTAATATATCAGTTCAAATGATCAGCTATTCTAATTTTTCATAATATAAACTTCTAAACCTTTTTGAAAAGCAATATTGTACTATAATACTTGGCAAAAACTAAAGTGAGATATATTTATTATTTATTTACTTATAAAATTTATAAGCCACTTATATTACCTCAAGGTAATATTTTTGTGGCTTATAGAGATGAAACGTGATGTTCCAGCCAGGATAGCCATGCTAAGAAATAATTTGGTTTGTTTAAGGCTCCAGGGTGATATCCAGGCCTTATTTTCTTTCAGGAGTGCAACCCTGTCTGCATATGTTTTTCTGAATTTGGTAAATCAGAGGACCTCTATCTTGTCAGATTTAAATCCAGTATGGAATAAAATCAGGCCTGGGTCCAGGACTCCCAGAAACATATTGAATTTTGATGAAAAAAATAATCTGAAATAGAGCAATTGGACTGCAACATTAATTAGGCCATGTATCTACTCAGCTAGTTAAGCTCTCATCAATTTAATGTACATCAGTCTTTAACTTTATTGATTACAAACCTAGATGGAGAAGAGGGATAAAGGGAAATCTTAGGTAGGTTGAGGTAAAATAAATGGTAAGGATAAGATAAAATCACAATGGTTGGTTAGATTTTAGTCTGAAACAAAAGTAAAGAACCAAGGCAGAGAATAGATTTAATTATGAAAAAAACCCCACCCTACTCTCAAAAATGGAATTTCTATTCTATATCCATTTCAACAATGGATATTAATAGGCAATCTATCAGAGACTGCCACATGTTAAAGAGAGAAAAAAAGTAAGTTATTAATGTAGGATTAAAAGAATGGTGTAAGTAGCAGAATGCCGTGTTATTCAGATTGCTTCATTATCAACATACTGGAAACATTCAAAATATCAAGATTTCATGAATATTAGATATCCTTATATTTTTGGACTTTGTTAACAAAAAGTTTCAAAATTCAACCCAATCTTAAGTGATGATCATACACTATATTGCCAAAAGTATTTGTTCACCCATCCACATTATCAGAAGCAGTTGTGAGCGAATACCTTTGGCAATATAGTGTATGTAACATGTACAAAACCCCCAAAATAGCAATAGGAGTATAATTGGGTAGGTTCATATGGTAGTATGTAATTTTTCTTTGGACAGCATACCGCTCATTTCAAAGCATTTATTCTGACTCATTGTAGAGCATAAATGGCTCCTGTAATTTTATTGTAACTGATTCTATTTATTGGGAGGCAAAAGATTGTCCATATGTCCTAAATAATTTTAATTTGAAATAAGAAACTAAATCAAGTTGAAACACAAGAATATTTTGTTGTATTTCCTTTTGCTTAAAAAGGTTGTTTAGGATGAATGTTATTTTGTACAACATTCCTCATCTTCCAGTTTTTATAGTAAATACTTTGCCTTTTAGAAAAACACCAAATGTCTGGTGTTGACAAGACAGTTCTAGCCAAAGTTTTTCAATATATGCTCAAGCTTCAGGCCGTGAGCTAAACATAAATGCATTATTTGTTCACACACACGAAGAGGATACTCCAATACCTCAAAGACCATATCGCTGAATTATTAAAAAAAAAATGGTAGAAACTGGTTTCTTACCAGCGAGGTTAGAAGAAAAATCTGAGGCCAAATCTGAATCAAAAAGTCTGAAATAAAGGAAGATAGCAAAGAAAACATGTATTTGCAAATTATGTCTTCAAGACTGTAAATAGTTGGTCCTTTGTTTCCCAAGTTCCTAAACCAGGAAGTTAGGACTCCTGTCTTCAAGAGCACTAATATCTTAATGGCAGACAGGAAAGCTTAGAGATAATTAATGTAATGTAAAAGAGTTTAAAGAATAAATAGTGTTGTACATAATTTATATATAGATATATGTGTCATGCTGCAATGTGTCATTCTAAATATAATCCAGAAATAAATATATATAAATAAATATGAGCCAGAAATGAAATAAGTTTAAACAAAGGAAAGGAACTAAAGAATGCAAATCAATCTTCAAGTTATCTTGAGGTCTCAAAGGGCCTGCCACATTTTATGGATGGAGTGTCTACTAAAGACATGATTCAAACTGCACTACTGTGCTCTGAATAGTGAATAATGGTAGGGTCTACTCAAAGTGCTAGACAAACTAAATGCAATCTCAGTTTAGTATGATTTTTAAAGAAAAACTCCTCCCCCAGCCTCTCCAATATTATCTGTTTCTTTTATTCACACTCCTTTTTCCTAAGCACTTGGAAAAGAATGTTACTTGGCAAAGGGGATGTGATTCTCTTCAGAGTTTACCATGACATCAAAATGACATGAAATCAATACCAGAAGTGGTGGTGAAGATTTCATTGGGTCCCCCCCCCCTTACCTACTGTTTGGATTAGCTGATTGACATGGTAACAACACCACACAGAGGGACCATTTGCGGCATCCCAGTATTCATGAATAGCTAAGAATAGCTAAGAATATGACACTAAGAGTCTGCCTTCTAGTCAGTGGTGGGTTTCAAATTTTTTTAGAACCTCTTCTGTAGGTGTGGCCTGCTTTGTGGGAGTGGCTTGCCAGCCATGTGACCGAGAGAGTGGCTTGGCAGTCATGTGACTGGGTAGGCGTGGCCCACTTGTAAAATGTGGTGAAACTCACTTAACAATGCTCTTGTTTAGCAACCAAAATGTTGGCTCAGAAACTCTGGCATTTGAAACACGCAAATCTTAAAGCTGTCAAGTTACAAGACCCTTGCACCCCTAACCCTTTAGGGAAAAAAACCCCAGCGGTGTTCAAACTTGACAGCTTTAAGACTTGTGGACTTCAACTCCCAGAATTCCTCCTCCAGTCATGTTGGCTCAGGAACTCTGGCATTGAAGCACGCAAGTCTTAAGGCTGTCAAATTACAGGACCCTTGCACCCCTAACTCTTTAGAAAAAAAACCCCAGGGGTGTTCAAACTTGACGATTTAAGACTTGTGGACTTCAACTCCCAGAATTCCTCCTTTCACTCTTCATCTTGATGATGTGCAGATCGGTGGGGGGAGGGAGCTGGGATCGGTTCTAAACGGCACTGTAGATTTGTGGAACCTCTTCTATAGAAGAGGTTAGAACTGGCAGGAACCCACCTGCCAGTCTACTTCACCTCTCAGCCAGGCCAGAAGGAAGGCAATGGAGCTGGCCATCATGGTGTCGGCACAGGAGCGAACCACATCACCTATAGGTAACAAGTAAAGAAAAGGCACAAAAGAGAGAAAAAGAACTAGTCCAAAAGACTCATTTAGAGAATAGGTTAAAGACCAGGACATTTGAGTCCATGAGTTTTGTTTTGTTTTACAGTATACAGAAAAAGAGAACAACTCTAAACTCCTCAGTGTTAAAAGCAAAATTGAAAACATGAAGCGATTGCTGTAGAAGCCAGATTTCCTGTAAGAGTTTTTAAAAAGTGATACCAAAGATTGAAGAATCCTAGGATTGTTTCCTCTTGTCTTTCCAAATAGTTCTGCATATGAAGCAATTGATGAGAGTGAAGGTTTGCAAGGAAATAGCTCCTGGCCAGCTGTTCTGCCAGATTCTGCTCTGGATAAACTCCTATTTGAGACTGTATTTTCTTTTCTTTGTTGTTTATAACATCCCTAACCTACCCCAATCCTACCGGCAGTCCTTGATTTACAACAGTTAGTGACAGTTCAAAGTTACAATGACACTGAAAAAAGTAACGTGTGACCGTTTTTTACATGACGTTTGCAGCATTGCTATGGACACCTCAAAATTCAGATGCTTGGCAAGTGGTTGATATTTCATGACCATTGCTGGGTCCCAAGATCATGTGACTGATTATCTTTTGCAATGTTTTGACAAGCAAAATCAATGGGGAAGTCAGATTCATTTAACAACCGTGTTACTAACTTATCAAGTGCAGTGATTCAGTTAACAACTGTGGCAAGAAAGTTCTTAAAGTAGGGCAACACACTTAAGAAATGTTTCACTTAACAACAGAAATTTTGGGCTCAATTGTGCTTATAAATCAAGGATTACCTGTATTTGGGTAACAAACAACAGAAGCAAAATTACAGTATAGAACAGAGGGCCTCACTTTCCTCTAGGAAACTGTCTGTAGATCTCAAAACATGTTTTGTCTATCAAGGAAAGACTTTAGCATTTAGTTTACTCCCAAGAGGGATTAGAAAAGTGACTAAATGCTAATACTATAAACTAGCCCTATCATTAAAGTCATGCTATTAAATGGAAGGGGGGAAGGGAGATTCTACCTACTCAATCAGTTTTGAAATGTGTGGCCGTGTTTAATGCTCTTTTCTTTCTCACATTTTTCATGTAATTTAGAATATTAATTAAGTCTTGATACCTAGGTATCTTTCTTTAACTTTATGATACAAGTAGCTTGAGACTGCTTACACTTAATATCCCTTTCTAGTAGACATCATATCAGCAAGGTGCAAGTTAATGGTTTTTTTTAAAAAAAATCCCAAGTTATAGTATGTTACACAAGAATCAAGCGATGCTTCAATATGGTTGCTTTTTTTATTCCCAAGATTCACTTATTCACTTTATCATAGCGCACAAGAGATTTATTTGCCTTCCTTTTGTCCTAGATCCTTATTACCAAGGAAAGTTTTGGCATATGGTTTATGCTCATAGGGCACTCTGATTTAATTTGGATAGTTCTTCAGAGGTTTTGGAGATCTGAAGGGTTATTATTGCTTTTTCGGGATCAATCTATGAGAAACAAAGAGACACAGACTTCTATTTCCATTGGCTTAAAGAATGTATTTTGGGGGTCTTTGCAGCCATGTGCAAACAGCCTCCAGAGAGTAACATGGTCTTGTCACTTTTCAGGGTCACTTTCGGATAGAAGAGATTTGTAGGGCTGCTACACACATATTGGACATACATTCATCAAACATTATAAGACAGAGAAAAACATGTATTGGCATCAGCAGTCTTTGCTAGTTAACTCTTCTGGAAAATAGTGGCGGTATAGTCTGCCAGAAAGAAATGAAAAATTCTTTTTTTTTTTTAAAGGAAGTAGATGCCCGTTTGTTAGCTTCTTGAAATTGGAACTCTAGAGTTTTGCCTGTACTATATTGTAAATGCCCAAGATAGTAGTGTTGAATTGAAAAATCAAAACAAACTAGGAAAAAGAGAAGAAAAGGACCTTAGTGTTCTACTAACATGTATTTTGCTTTCTTCTTGCCTATCATTGTTTACTTTCAGTAGGTGTTTAGTTTTCAAAGAGTTGACAAAACAACCTGTTCTCCCTGTCCAGTCTGGAAGGCAAGAAGTAAAGGGCCTCCAGGAGGCACTATTCACTAGATGAGAAATGTCCGCTTGGAAAATTGAGAAAGGAAATTTGCACCTCCTTGTTAATTTTTCAAGACAAAATTGAATGCCCACTTAATGTTTCAAGTTTGTTTCAGTAACAAAGAAAGGTATATCACTACTAATATACAGGGTCTTAATGAGAGGATGGAAATGAAATGCTTAAAATTCAGATGCATAGGATCTACTAGTTTAAGCGGCTTGCAAAATTCCTTTCATTGTTTAATTCAAGCATGTATAATTTACTTTGGGTTGGATTGTTTTCTCCAGATTTATAACAGAAAATTAAGGAGAAGTTTGGAAATTTGCTTTCACGTATAAAAACTGCCCTTTAAAAGTTTTTACACTGGGAAGCAGGAGAGGGAGGTAAAATGGAGACAGATAGTTAGCTTTTAACAACAAAAGACATATTTTTATCATACTGCCCCGTATGAGAAGAAGGCATAGCACCCCCATGAACAGATTGGAAGTGAGTGTGTGGTCTCTCAGTCAATGCAATAAAAATCTACCCCTAAGGGTGCATATAAATTGTAGTTATTGACCATGAGAAATGTGCTCTTATGAGCAATAAGGAGACCGAAAAGCATAAACATGATTTCTGAAGTTATAACTGATATTTGTTTGTGTACTTCCTTTTTTCTGCCATTATTCCTAATTTTTGTTCTATCTAGATTTCACATAGATTCCATGCATTATTTATAAAAAAAAAGATATGAGAGGCAGAGAAAAACAATGCGAGCAACTTATTTATTATCAAATTAGGCCTCAAAATGATAATTTGCTGTATCTCTATAATGGCATTTCCTCCCCTTCTGTTCAATCGTGTCCAATTCTCTAAGACTGCCTAGACAAGCCCCTGCAGTTTTCTTGGCAAGGTTACTCTAGATCAGAGTAAATTCTGCATAATCTCTTTAAGTAACTTGCAATATATAGTCTTTAAAAAGAGAATAATGTGAGAATGTCAGTGGAAATACAGCAATAAGATTGTTCAGCTTTTTCCTGATGAAACTACAAAGAACTTACTGTCTGTTTTAAATTGTTTGCTCTTGAATGCTATCTTATATTTGATTATGTAAATTTGGCGGGTAATGTACAGAAGTTCAAAGATTTTGGAAAATTTAATTTCCTTTCAATTCCTAATAGCTACAAACCTGAAAATATTAGCAATTGACAATAATATTGGTAGCTTTTCCCTCAGTATTAGCAAGATGTATCTCAAATAAATGGAGGAAATGAATGCAATAAATGAAAAGCAAGCTTCTCTTACATCATTTTTTTTGAGTTCAGCAAACAAAATGAGTGGATATAAAGTACAATATTTCACAATGCCCTGCAATTATTTAAACCTCTTAGCATTGAAATTTATCAATATAGTTCCCTTGCCCTATTTTGCATCTTGGTAAAGGTAAAGGTAAAGGTTCCCATCTCACATATGTGTTAATCATTCCTTACTCTAGGGGGCGGTGCTCATGTTCATTTCAAAGCCAAAGAGCCAGTACTGTCCGAAGATGTCTCTGTAGTCATGTGGTCATGACTAAATGTCAAAGGCACACAGAACACTGTTATCTTCCCACCCTACTTTTCTACTTGCATTTTTACATGCTTTCGAACTGCTAGGTTGGCAGAAGCTGGGACAAGTAACCTGAAGCTCAATCCATTATGTGGTATTAGGGATTCGAGCTGCCAAACTGCCAACCTTTATGATTGACAAGCTTAGCGTCTTAGCCACAGAGCCACCACATCCCCTATTTTACATCTACTATATGTCTAGGTAAATGAATGTGAATGAATTTGGGAACTATGTAAGGTTAGTCATAGCAGACTGACTTTGATTCTTTTTTGTCAATCATTACCTTTCTCACAAACATTATCACAATAAAATGGGGGGAAATCTTCACATATACTGCCTTGATTTCTCACAGGAAAAGCAACATAAACATATAATAATACATATATAATAATAATAAATAGATATGAAAACTATCCCATCATTGATCTGTTGACAGTTTTCATACTACTTATTATTTTATTAACGGTTAACTTAAATGATTATTGTTTGCATTTGCTCTGCCTCTTCCAAGCTGTTGTTCTCTCTTTCTGTAAAGTCTTTTTTAGACTATAAACCAGGCAACAGGGATGCTATTACTTAGTAGTGATCTATAAATTGCCCTGAAGATCTGAGCAAATCTGTTTTTGGTAACAAAATAGCCCCTTATGTTACAATTTTCTTGATGTATTGACAATGAGCGTAACCCATTGCACCGGTAGCCGCCAAGCTGGAAAACAAAAGAAAGAAAAAAGCTGGATTTCAGAGCTTTGTGAAGTCCATCTAAGTATGAGGACTTTCATTAAAAAAAAAAAAAGAAACAGATGAGATGTGGTGTTTGTGTATATGGAGAAAGTTAAGACGGAGATGTGTGCATACATGTCTGCATCCGTGAATATAACTATTGTTTTATACAGATATTTGGAGTGGGGGGGAAACACGGATTAAACTCTGTAAGAGTGGTTCTTTGGATTTTCAAAAAGCTTACCAAACTTTTGATTTAACAGTCAGGGAGGAGAGCCTGAATCCTGCTCTCAGTTAATAGTCGAAGCAAACTGGAAGAATAAATTGCCAGTTGTCCCAATGTATAGATGTAAGCAGTCAACTCTATTTGTATCATTGCTTTTGAATATGTTCATAAACAGTTGGGCATATTTTCTGACAACAGTAAATTAGTACTGCAATCATAACAGAAATGGAGGGCAATGACTTCAGTTGATATTTCCAAATTTAAGGAAAAGGCATTCAGGTGGTAAAAGTAGATAAATATAAAATATTATACATTAGAGTGATGTTCCTCAACCTTGGCTCCTTGAAGATGGGTGGACTTCAACCCATAGCTGCCTGGGGATTCTGGAAGTTGAAGTCCATTCATCTCCAAGTGGCTGAGGGTGAGGAACATTGCATTAGAGTACAAACAAGAACCCTATCTTCATATAGCTACCAAGAGGAAGTGAACTAGGGGTGATTGGACATGAAAGAATTCTTCCCTTGGTGAGGATCATTAGGAAATAAATAGAGAATAAAACTGCCAATATCAAAGCATCTTCATAAAAATCTATGGTGCAGCCAGGCTTAAAATAGTGTGTAAAATTCTCATCATCACACCTCAAAAACTCTATCACAGAAGCTGTAAAAAAAAAGAGCAACCAGTATCAGGATTTAAAGTTACTGCTAGAAGATTAATAGATTTATTTATTTATTTTGAAATGCAATAAGTGAGCTTGCTATAGGACTAGGATGGAGAGGACCTAGGTCCAATCTATGGAAAACCACAAAAGCAAAGTAGGTGACCTTGAGACAGCTTCTATCTCTCATACCAGTTGGGTAAGTAGACTCAGTCCCTGAGCAAAAGGCAGAATATATCTCTAACAAATAATAGTAACGCTGTCAATCACAACAGAATTATTACTTGTTCTGTGTATCTTTCCCACTTCTTGAAGCTCAGGGAAACCATGAGATTATCCATTCATTTTATCCTCAAAGAAATGCAAAGAAATGTGGACTGAAAATAATGACTGCTCTAAGTCTACCTCTCCTCCCTAGTCCACATCTTAATCAGTAAATAGCCCCAGCTGAAAATTTAAAAGTTTAGGTTGGTTTAAAGGTTTAAAAGTTTCCCTTGTTCAATCATGGCTGACTCAACAGGACAGAGCTTATCTCCAATTCTTAACTGAGGAAGCTTGTGTTGTCTGAGAGACACCTCCATCATCATGTGGCCAGCATGAAAATGTGAAACGCAATAACCTTCCTGCCAAAGTTGTACCTATATCTACTAGCATGTTTTCAAACTGCTAGGTTGGCAGAACCGGGGCGAGTAAGGAGAGGTCACCCCATTATGCAATGCTTGACTCTCAAATCTGGGCTGTCCGCTTTCCAGATGACAATCCAGGTTCTCAAATATAGAGACAGCTTTTTGATTTATGGCTACCTTCATTATAGGAAAAAGACCACAACTCGAAACTGTCTTTCTGTATGGGCTCATTTAAGGGGATATAAAGAGTCTGCTACAAGAAATGAGTATTGTACCTATAGTTGCCTTCTGTACATTTTGATACTTGGAGTCATTTTAAATGTTATATAAAAAACGAATGAATGAAAAATGAAATGTAATTCTAACAAACAAAAGTCCCTCCCACCCTTGCACATACACACTCGGCCCAGAAAAATTTACAGCCCAAGTCTTATATTCCAATATGAGACTGACTTCTGAATTGATACTTGTATATTAATTCAGTATTAATTCAACGTTCAATTGATAATTTAAATAGGTTAAATGGTGCCTAATTTATTCTTCAAATTCAGCAAATGATTAAAAGAAGCTTTGACTTGAGGGTACCAAACTGTGCTGAGATCAATGTTGCATGTTCCAGTTTAAATATTATATTCTTGTGTAAAGAAAAATACTTGAAACTAAAGAGCACCTCCATTAAAATATCTTCTTGTGGATTTTTCCGCTTCCTGCCACACTTTGTAAGGTGTCAGAACGTACTCTGACAGCCAAATTTCAAAATTACTGAACTCTGACCCCCTTAGGCCCTTTGATGAAAAGTCTTGCTGTTGAAATTGTTCTACGAATTTGTAAGTGCTTTCGGGATCATAACATTTAGCACCTGCACATATGCTACAATTTCCATGCATGCACCACATAAATAAAGAGAAGTGTTAGCAATCTGTTTAGAAAATGCCATCACTTCAGCTGCAAAGGAGCTGTTACAGTCTTGATGTCATTTTACACCGGCTGTTGCAAGCTGAAGACAAAAAGGGTGTTTAAGGTGCAATATTAAAACAGGATGCATTTCTGAGACTTGAAAGGAAATGAAAAAAAAAATAGAATCCATGGTAAAGGGGCTAATCAGCATTACTAGAGCACTCACAGACTATGAAAATCCATGTCAAAGGTCAAAGAGGAAGCAAGATTTGGAACAACGAATAAGTCACTAAAACAATTATAAATATTTGTACACAAGTGTGGGTGGGAGAGACCCCCCAAAGCCTCCAAAGTCTGTTTTGAAAGCTTTGGACTACATGCCATTTATTTATAATGTGCACAAATAAGCAGACTTATTTCAGATAGTTGAAATACTCTGCCTAAACTGTGTTAAACAATATCAACCATTAAGACCATTCATGTAAAACAACTGATTGATTGATTGGTAACATGCCACCAGTCATTTTTTTACTACTAACAATCACATGGTTAGATTTCTATCTCTAAACCTAGTCTCCCAGGTCTTCCAAGGGTATGCTCATTGCCATTGCAACTGAATCCATCCATCTTGCTATTGGTTGTTTTCTTCTCCTTTCCACCTGTCCCAGTATCAGAGCTTTCCAAGTCTTCACATAATATGTCCAAAGTAGGATAATATGTGTCTGGGCATTTGTACCTCAAATGAGAACTCTGGGTTGATTTGTTCAATGATCAATTGGTTTGATTTCTTGGCTATCATGTCCTTGTATTCTCAGAAGCCTTCTCCAACACTATTCACAAAATTACATGTACCCATTTGAAAACTTGCATGTGAAGGGGGAAAAATATCAGTCACCCATGACAATAAAAAAACCCAGTTGTTTTATTTGATGCTCTTCATCAGGTTTAGAGGCATCCCATCTGAGCTGTGATTTTGCAAAGAATCTATTGAAAGTGTAAAACATATTTGTTATATTGCCCATTTCATAATGGCACATGTTCAGAGTTGATTAGCCCACATTTAAGCAAATTTTGTAGTCCTTCTCACCAAATTTTATTAGTTTTAACTCCGAAAAGTATACCCCCTGGTCCGTTAGTGTAGCCAGATTCTTCTATGTCATTTATATGTAAAGTGCACAGATGATTAATAGCTCCAGTTAATTTTATGATTTGTACTTTTCCATACATATGTAATGTTTTATATTGTCGCATTTTATTATGTGCTGTCTTTTACTGCAATACAGATTTTCATTCATCTTAAAACAATTGTGTAAGGGCATTCCATTTCAGATGCATATAAACAAATGTAGTCCTTTTGTCTAAAGTATTTGTCATCAACATAAAGAATTGTAAAATTGGCATTTATTGTGAGAGCATGAAAGGATTCAGTTATTGCTTAATACAGATTAGAATGACATCATCAAAAAGATTAAAAATCCAATTTAGTCATTATTTAAAAGTGGCTTTGTAAAAGTAAACTGATGTCAATGGTTCTAGAGTGCATTATAATAATAAACAAGGTAGGGCCTTTTAATAATTTGAACCTGGTGAATGAGATAGGAAATATTCATAAATAATTACTAAATTATTATCTTTATGATGATGTCATTTTAATCTTTATTTTGCAGTAAATGAATGCTTTCATGCTCTTAGTGGTAAGTACCAGTGTTACAATTTTCTTAGACAGTTGTTACTATGTTGTGCTGATGTAAATGGATTTCTTCACTAATGAAAACTGAAGTCCAAAATGTGCAAAGGAACAGATATTCTCCCCTTAGCGTATTTAACAGAGCCTTCTTCAGTCATCCTGGTGTGTTATAGGTTGTGACTGATTAACTAGAAAAATCCATAGACTTCAAGCAAGAGAGAGAAGATTGACACTGTAATCCTATACACATTAACCTGGGAATGAATCTCACTGAAATAACTAAAACTTACTTTTGAGAAAACATAAATGTTATATTATTGTATATTACTGTGTCCTATTTTTCCTATAATTCAAGGAACACCAACATTTTAAAATGCGATGCAGAAATGCACATCAGAATAGAGATCATTCTTCCATTCATTTTTTCCAATATCACTCTAAAGATTGTCTATCCAATAAAATATAATTTATAAAATATGTAAAGTTCTATCTTAATTCAGGTAAGAAACAAAGCACTTTATTATTTTTCACATGTGATGTACCTGTTGTTGGAATGAAAGACTAACAGGATAACTGATAAGGATTTTACTCTGCTAAAATATAGCCACAATGGGCCTGATTGGTTTGGTATTGTGGCGGAATAAGGGTGACACAAGAGCGAGGAGCTCTTTCTTACAACCCAAATGCTGGAGATGTGATTCTCTCGACGCTACATATTTTCATGTATGGTGGACTTGCAAAAAGGTTAAGGCATTTTGGATAAAAATATGGTGGATTATGCAAAATGTTCTTAAAAAAAGGATAATGTTTACCCCTCAGTTATTTTTGTTAGGTATAATTACTGATTGTACAGCTGTAGATATTAATTTGATTTTGCACTTAATAACTGCAGCTAGATTGTTGGTGGCGCAATACTGGAAGAAGGAAGATTTGCCTACAATTCAAGAATGGACATTGAAAGTCACAAATTTAGCCGAGATGGCTAAAGTATCTGCATATCTTAAGGACTACTCAAACGAGAGATATAAACGAGACTGGAAAAAATGGATTGATTATATTCAAAATAAATATGGGACTAAGAAATTCCAGATAGCTTATGATTAAGATCAGGAATGATATAAATTGTTTAAAGTTAGCCTAGCAAGGAGGAGCTAAGTTCAATTTAAAGATGTTATCAATTTTCTATTCTTTTTTCAAATATATTAGGCTTGACGAGGGGTGTTAGATTTTAAAGTAATATGATTGCACGTGTATACTGTATTCTCTTATTTTTTCTTTAAAACTAAGATATGTTAAGTATATTGATATGGAAGCATAAATACCAGAAGTGTGTCACCTTCCCTGGCTTTGGAGATCTAGTTATCTGTGCTCGCTGACAATGGTGATTTTCTCTCAGGGTTTTAATTTGGTCCATGGTAGGTTGGGGTAGGGTGGCTGAAGAAGTTTTCTTTTCCTTAAAACATGCTGATGGGTATGTTTTTTCGGTGTTCAAATGATGTTGTCTAGATTGTTGTCTAGATGGACTATGGGGTGGTTTTCCCAGTGATAGATAGATAGATAGATAGATAGATAGATAGATAGATAGATAGATAGATAGATAGATAGACGATAGATAGATAGATAGATAGATAATAGATAGATAGATAGATAGACGATAGATAGATAGATAGATAGATAGATAGATAGATAGATAGATAGATAGATAGATAGATAATAGATAGATAGATGATAGATGGATGGATGGATGGATGGATGGATGGGTGTGTGGGTGTGTGGGTGGGTGGGTGTGTGGGTGGGTGGGTGGGCGGGCGGGTGGGCGGAAAGGTAGGTAGGTAAAGCAAAGTGCGACCACACCTGAAATGTTACAAAATATTTAATGCTGAATCTACTGTTCGCATCACAAAACATGGTGCAAATATTTATATTAGTTGGCAAAGGTGCCCTCAGCATCCCTTCTCATTCCTCACCCAAAGATATGGCAAGGCAAGGCAGCTTGGTCACACTTGAGTTTATTGGAATTGCTTGCCAAAATTAACCCTTGTCTCTTGTATAGGTACTGGATGCCAAAATCCTGCCCTATTTTCCAAAGCCATTGGAGCACAAGAATGGATGATGAGTTTCTTTAGCAATGTCTCAAGAATGATTAATGTGCTGTGATTTCCATGCAGGAGCACTTGAGATTTCTCCCCGTACCAAGCCTTTTTCTATAATAAAAGGTCACAGAAGAAATGCTACAGATTACTTGGATATCACTGCAGTTTGAAACTGTTGTTGTGATTCACTTAATGAGTGTGATAAACACCAATGTTTTCCTGTTCTTTTTACATTCCGAAAAAGCTGAAGAGATATTTTCGATGGTTCGGGAAAAAAATTCCCTTGTTACTTTAATATGACTAACCCTTGCTTCTTTCTTGCTTCTTTTTTTCTTATATTAAATGCATCCTGGGGAAGGCAAATGGAAGTCCAAACAAGGAAACTCTGAAATCCAAGGAATGGGGGACGGGGGAAGGGAAACAACCTGCTTTGTTTGAAATTCTTTGCACTGAAGCAACATTGTTTTTGCAGCACTAAGTTATAACTGGAGAACTTTTCTGATGTTCAAATACCATGTCAAAAAGAGGTTTTTTTTCCTCCCTGGAATTTTCAGAGAACATTCTATGGTTTCTTGATAGAGTGCTTGTCTCATTATTCCTCTGATAATTAGCAATCAATTTCTGCAAAACAGCAATGTTTCCTAATTGTCTATCCTGCTGATTAATCCTTGGTGAACGTTTACACCACCAAGATATCTGGAGACACACGACAATAACTCCAGGTAGCCAGACACTGTTTTTAAGAGCAACTCTTATTTACATTTTAAGATAAAGGGCACAAATTTGCGCAGACTAAATCTGCAAAAATTCACTTTTACTAATAAGCCACTAGTGGGTTGAAAACAATGCGGCCACAATGTATTTATTCTTGAGGTTATAGCTGCCTTGTTACTACATAATGCCCATAACAAATGTGTACAACTCTAATCACTAACTTTTCTTGATTCCCAATTGCAATACCTTAAGCAGTGAATTTATCAAGATGACACCAAGAAGCAGTGGGATGCAAGTTTTTTCCTCTCTATTCTGCACACCTTTGCAAAGGAAAAATTCAAAAACCCACAAATCAACACACAACTTTGGTTTGCGACCACTACCATATTGTCTGTTAAAGATCTTGTTAAGATCAAGCATACAAACACTGAAATATGAAGTTCATTTTCACTCTGATGTAAAGATGCTATTAAGCTGAGTTCGACTCCTAGTGGCCACAGTCCTCATTTACTGACTAGTCATTCAGCGACCGTTCAAAGTTGCAATGGTATTGAAAAATTTATGATTGATCCTCAAAGTTGTGGTCATCACAGCATTCCCACAGTCATGTTTGGGATTCAGGTGGGGCCAATCAGTGTGCATTTACAATGGTTGCAGCATCCCATGGTCAGGTGAACACCATTTGTAACCTTCACAGTCAGCCTTTGACAAGTAAAGCCAATGTGAAAGTTGGCAGGAAGTGACAAATTTCAGTCATATGACATTGCACTGAACAACCTGCAGTGATTTGTTTAGCAACTGCTGAGTAAGTCAATCTGGTTATGAAATTTTTCACTTTATGACTGCATAACGTGTCAAGGGAGTGGTCAATCCCAATTGCAGCCAGTAAGTGAGGTCTAGTTGGATTTCCATGCCTTTTTTCTAGCTGTCACTAGATATATTTTATTGTAAAAATCAGGGTCCCCCTAAAGTGATTAATATTGACACTCAATCCAAGGCCTCCATAAGTAGCTGAGGTTGAAAAAATATCTAAGACTCAATAGGCAGTTGATAAATGAAGGAAGGTTGATTGGGGTCAATCAATTTTTTGAGGTATCTCAAGCTGCACATCCAAGAGTGTGGAGGCTAGCAACAAGAACAGTGTTATGCAGGGTTAGGAGTCAGAATGGCCTTGAGTTGTTTTTATTATTATTCCCACTACTATTAGTTAAAGTAATCTTTATTAAATTATTTTCATATGAGACATGCTTGTGGGTCAATGGACAATCTGAAACTTCATGAAGGGGTTAACAAGCTGAAGACTTTGGGAATAAAAGATTGCTCTAAGCTTAAATAGATCTTGGGTGGAAAGGACATTTTATAATCATTTCAGCCCCTATGGATTGTTACTAGTCCACTTTCAGAGACAATTTAACAGTGTGACAATAATCAATACATCTTGAACTAACTTGAGCTGTGGGAATCAAAAGAGCTACATCTTCTAATATTATCCTTATCACATTGGACTTGATGGAGAACATCCATATTGTATAGCAACATGGCTGGACACTAGGATATTATATGTGTTGGTCTGGTTAGGAAAAATGAGTCAGATATTTATAAAATAAAGGTACTTCAACAAAGATACAGTATATGGAAAAATCAAGCCCCTTCAAGTTATGATGTACACTGACAGATTTACCCAAACAATTACTACTAAAATACATATGTTTTATGAGCATGCATTACTATGGGTGATCTACTGAATCTGTTGTGTAGCTTTGCCTGAACCATCTTCCAATTTTGCCTTGATTTCAAAGCATGTGTCACTATGCAAGGCACCCCCAGCACATTCTTCCTCCAACATACAGCCTTGAACTGAACTCCCAAGTAAAGTTTGCATTACAACTTGAATGTAAATATTGTAATAGATTTGTTTTGGAAATTCTTACAGCTCCCTTGTGCCATTTGTAGGGAAACACTCTGATGCATGTGCATGCACGTGCTTTTCCTGGGAGATGGAGATGTCTGTGTGCTTGGGGGTGACTGATTGAATTTTGCTTGAGCTAAATTATATTTGCGCATTCTGGTAATTGCAAAGGGCCACACAGAGGAAACAAAGCATTGGCTGCTTGTGTGCAGGGATTTCCCCAATGTATAATTTCAAATTGATATGAAAAAAAGCCTTCCTATGCATTAATAATAGCTGAAAATGCAACTCACTTGGCCGCAAAACAAGCAATAGACCTCAGATGGATAACATTTATTGTTAGTATGGCTTTTCTAGTGCACAGCTTCAGAAATGCAAAATAAATTATTTATATTGTCCACATCACTTTACATGACATGGACTATGGTGTATACTATAGGGGTCTCTCTCTCTCTCTCTCTCTCTCTCTCTCTCTCTCTCTCTCCCTCCCTCCCTCCCTCCCTCCCTCCCTCCCCCCTTTCTCAGTATGTGTGTGTATTCATATATTTTCTGCAGTAAATTAATAACTTTTTAATGATTTTACTGCCTATTTTGCATTTTGGGACATTACTAAAAAAACCTAAAGGTTTATTATTATCAAGATTTCTTTCATGAAAATCATCCTGAGGCTTTTGTTGTTTAGTTTAGTTTTGTTTTCCTCACAAACTCTACCTTGGAGGGAAAGATAGCTTTAGGCATTTTCTAAGGCTTAGAGAGTGGTGCTCAATTTATTTTTAAAGACCACTGTTGGAACTGTAAGGTGAGTAGAAGGAACACAGACTTTGTGATCTAAGAACCTACCCACTGAAAAGAAATTGGAGATTGCTTTGTGTTCGTGCTCAATCTGTGTGTGTCTGCATTAGTAAGCCATGGGATAGAGCAGGGGTGAGCCACATGGTTTCTGACATCAGCTGCTATCCTTCATGGATAATATATTGGGGTCTTTATGCCAGCTGTGGGTGAGGCCAATGCCATTTTTTCTTGTTGGTTTTGACACCTCTTTGCTCTGTCTCAAGCAGCGGACATCAGTAAAAAGATACAACATTTAACAGAGATCCAAAACAATTGATTAGATAAAGTGTTTGAAATTAGATTAAGGGCTAACTTGAGCTACAAGCTGATTGCTTCTCTTCCAATCCAGAGAAAGGGTGATGGTAGAGTACTTGGTTCATCTGCCAACATTCCCAGCTTCAATTCATAGCGTTTCCATGTGCTACCTGAAAGGACTTCTGTCAAAAATGCTGATGAACCTCTGTTGGCCACTCTTAAGTAATCCTGAATCACATGGGAACAATATGCTAACTCAGTATAAATTTAATTCATGTGATGGCTGGCTTTCTTCTACTAGGTAATCTTATTTTTTCAGCCCATGAGATTAAGTAGTTAATTTCAATGTAAGGGTACAAGAACAATGATAATCACAACAAATAAGAGCGATGGATTTGTTACATTAAAAGTGATCTATGTGGGTGTAACACGGGAGTTCTTAAAACATTATTATAGTGAAGTCTCAATTTGTCAAGAAAAGGAGTATTTCAGATTTTTCTTTCCCCTTTCATGGGTGTTCCAAGCCAAAATGATAGATGATTCTCTTGAAAGTTTCAATCTCAAGAGCAAAACAAATAAACTTGCCCATACAATCCACTGCTTTTGCTTTGAAAGAACCTGGGATTTTAAAAAGGAGATTGCCAGATAATTAATGACTTCATAACTGGGAATGAAGACACTACAACTTGATATTTTGGTGATTTTGTGGCCATTGTTACAAAGTCTTTCAAAATGGACTAAAGGAAAATGCTGAAGAAGTACATATAGAATTACCGCTAGCTCTTTGTGAGAATACAACATCCCTCCAATATTAGGTTGTTTCACTTGATACGTTTGGGGTGCTGTGTCACTGTGTGTGGACATTTGCTCATAATTATAAGGTGTAGGGCACAAGCATCAAGAATGTGATGTCTCCATGTATATACTACAAAATAATTTTGTAACTTTCAGATTCCCACCAGAGACCAGAAAGTCAGTTTCACACTGACTTTTGAGTTCAAAACTGAACTCAGTAAGATTTCATTTAGTTCTTTGGAGTTCAGTACAACTTTTCCTATTATGTTTTTTCTTTTTCAAATTACTCTGATTTCCCCCCCCCCACCCTTTTTGACCTGTCACTATAATTGCTGAGAAATAACTTACAAAGGAGGAGTATATTTCTAGTAGATTCTTTCTTTCTTTCTTTCTTTCTTTCTTTCTTTCTTTCTTTCTTTCTTTCTTTCTTTCTTTCTTTCTTTCTTCTTTCTTTCTTTCTTTCTTTCTTTCTTCTTTCTTTTTGCTAAATTGGCTTATATAACTATTTTGGCCAATTTTAAGTAGCAGTAACATTTTCTTATATTTTGTGAACATTCAAAAGACAGCTAATGACAGTCTATATTTGATGTAGCTTACAAACACATCAAGAATACATAGTTCAGTTATCACTGTCTTCTTGAATCATAAAGTACAAACGCATAATTAATTTTGAACATATTTTTCAATCTTTCCTTGTACACCTACAAGTCAGTTCTAAAGACATTAAGTTGGAAATTAAATGAAATGATGCATACCTTGAACTTTAGGGAAAAGAAGTCTTTAATGATAGAAATTCTAAACTGTATGGCTCTAAATTACCATAACAATCTCTCCCTCTCTCTCTCTCTCTCTCTCTCCCTCTCCCTCTCCCGCTCCCTCTCCCTCTCCCCCTCCCCTCCCCTCTCGTATTTATCATCATGGTCATCAATCAATCATCATCATCCCCTTTTTTAATTGAAAGCCACCAAGGATTTCTACAGGAAATTGAAAGTAACACAATAGTACAAGCAGCAAATAGATAATAATTTCTTTAGAATAATTTCGCTAACAAAATATTGTTATATTTTTCATATTTTTGATGTCTGTCTTTCTATCTGTCTTATCCATCCATCCATCTATTGATCCATCCCTCTGTATATCCATCTATCCATTCCTCGATCCGTCCATCCATCCACCCACACTATTATCTATCTATCTATCTATCTATCTATCTATCTATCTATCTATCTATCTATCTATCTATCTATCTATCTATCTATCATCTATCTATCTATCTATCTATCTATCTATCTATCTATCTATCTATCTATCTATCTATCTATCTATCTATCTATCTATCTATCTATCTATCTATCTATCTATAGAGAGCAAGCATACCTAATACTTTTGCCTCCTATTTTCTCCCCAGCAATCCTATAAGGTGAGTTGAACCAATAGACTCCCCCCCCCTCTTGTGTTTTCCTATGTGCAGGATCTGATTTTTAAAAAGTCATGTGTGAAGGGAGAATGATTGGCCCAAAATCATTCAGTGGCTTCCATGCCTAAATGGGACCACCAGAACCTTCAATGTCTTGGGTTCTAGCCTGGTACCTTAATTACCAAACCAAACTGGCTGTCTTGCACCAAGAGGATGGGACTTTCCCAAAATCACCCAGCTGGCTTTCAGGCCTAAGGGAAGCTGGAACTCACTGTCTCTGATTTTCTAGGTCAATACTTTAGTAATTAAATCCAAATGGCTCTAATAATATATCAAGGTAAATGAAGTTCTGGAATAGGAAACCTGATTTGTAAATAGCATAAATTACTCAGTTTATACTTGGATTCTTAATTTGAATGATTTCTTTTTTTTACTTTTGCTAGTCATTCAAAAGAGAAGTGGTTTTGCATGAAAAGCCAATACATTCATCCCTGTCTATTGAAAATATCTGTTCTCCAATGTTTACAAGACATCTGGTATTAAAATGTTTGTAGCTTGGATGAGAATAACGTTGTTGTTCTTCTTGTTGTTGTTGTTATACTTTTATTCATTAAACATGAAACATGGTCAACTGAACATTTAAAAATGTGTCACAAATATTATTGACTGGCACTTATTTGTTCTAATCAGATTTTCCACTTTGGCTTTGATGCTTTTTCTGTTGTGTGACTAGGTACTTTGATTTTAATGCCTAGTTCATTAGTGACTATTACAGCTGTGCTGTACATTAACTGGTTCGTTTCCAAGATGGATCCCGATTCAATTGTTGAAAACACTGCATTAACCATTTTCATGATAGGGGTCAAAATTTTCTTAGGCACAGTTTTTAGTGATGGTAAACGTTGCCTTTCCTCATTAAGCAGAAAATGCTCCATGATCTTATCCTTCAATTCTTTTTGTTTTTGAGTTAGTTCATCAGTTGGTTCAGTGATAACTGGTTCTAGTGGTGGTGATGTTATTTCCTCCCCGAGAGCTTCTTCTGGGAGTTCTACTATAATGTCTTTAGTTGTGTCTTGAATATCAGTTATTTCCACTTGTGATATTGTTTTTTGGGTTTTACAATTTGCCTGAATTTCCTCATGTTCAACTTCACTAAACACTTTATTCCGTATAATAAATCGCCTTTGATCTGCTAGTCGTTGTTCACTAACATTTGAATCTGGATATTGTTGTTTCCATAATTCATACATTCGCTTTAAATAGCCTCTTTTTTCTGGCTCTGAGTTGTAGTAACAGGCCATTATGGCACGGTTTTCATTTGCACTATATTTTTGTCGTTTTGTTGGCTGGTCCACTTGTAGCCCACTTGTCGACGGATGTCCAGGGACCCCAACATCCGCCGCGGCCCTTGTTAACCCGCGCGACGACCGATGCGGTATGGAATTCTTATTTGTTTTTTTCACCATATTGTATGGGTTGGCGGGGTTTTTTTTTACGGGACCAGATGCCAACCTGACCCCAACCCTCCTCCTTTCTCATCTGGGCTTGGGACCAGCAACGGCGGAGTATTATTATTATTATTATTATTATTATTATTATTATTATTGTTGTTGTTGTTGTTGTTGTTGTTGTTGTACAATTGTATCACAGCGGCCAGTTGTTTCGCCGGATTTGGCATTGGTTACTAGTCGGGCCCCACCCAGGGGCCTAGGACGTCGTAACGTATTATTATTATTATTATTATTATTATTATTATTATTATTATCATCATCATCATCATCATCATCATCATCATCATCATCTATCAAATTTATTTGCTGCCCATCTTCACACAAGATAACTCTGGGTGGCTTACATTAATATGAAATCATATATTAAAAATAAGTTCCAAATTAAAAATAAAAACAAAATAAGACCATTCTGATTAAAGATAAAAGCAAACTGAAAGGCATACTTTGTTATATATTGAATATTATGGTAAATCCCCCCCCATTCCTAATTATTCTTGCCAAAAATGAAAAGATCAAATCTCTAGTTGCTGAGATACGTAACTGCCCAAGGTCCAAACTGCCTGAGGTTCAGTTACAAAGAATGTACAGGTAAATAAATCTCTGTGATCTAAACCAAAGATATAGCATCATCTCTGATACCAGCCTCCACCCACATGTATTTGTACAGATAATGTTATAAATTTTAAGCATTTGCTCCTAGAGACTAAACTAGTTGCAAGGAACAGCTGACAGACATTTGCTTCCTCTCTCCCATTCAGCTGAGTTCACATGAGCAAAGCAAAGCATCTGCATCCAATGTTTAAATAAAATCTTGAGGTTTCCTTCATTAGCCTGAGGTAAAAATTTTCCCTGTACCCAATGGAGACAGCAGAGAAAAACATTTCCCTCATTAAGAAAACAGAGATATTGAGTGTGATCCTAAGCCACCAAAATACCTTCTGCAGCAAACAATGGTATCATTTATTACACTTACAAATGTAGGATTGGGACTGAAGACCATTGTTACTGTGATTTACAGTGTAATTCTAATTACTCTGAACAAGGATGAACCAGACTGGAGCTTTAGAACAAACCATACTGAACACTGCATGACCTACTTTGAGCAAGTGACTAGAGAGTAATGTGATTGACGTCTCACTCGACGTTTCCCCAGCCAGTCCCTAATGTAGAAAGGAGATTGCATGGAATTTCAGGTAACCAAGCCTTCTGTTTTAATTTGCCTACCCTTCTTCCCTGGGAATTGGCAGGTGAATGCAATTCATGCTGCTGAATTTTTCAAAGGAATTAAAAGGTTTTTCCAACTCACCTTCCCCTCTGAACGACTTTGCCATAGCCTCAAACCTGCCTCTAAATGCCAACTTTGAAGCAAGACTGAAGACGATATTGAGAGGTAGAAAGAGTGGAATCATTTCCTAATGCCATGACCTTGATTTGGATATTTTTTTTAAACAGGCCATTGCTTCAGCAAGCAATACTTTGGATTTGCTTGGAATCTTTGCATCTATTTGACCTCTTCCTTGTCCTGGAGCAACTACTTGAAGAGCATCTGTTCTACAGGTAGTCCTTGAGTTACAACTGCAATTGGGAGTGGGAATGTTGTTGCTAAGTGATGTGGTCATAAAGCACAAAGTCATGTGACCTCATCACTTAGCAATGGCATTCCAGGCAGTGCCGGGTGTTGTCCAGTTATGGGGGACATTAAGTGGAAGGAGTCCCAAGTGAGATTGTGCGGGTGCCACAAGGAAGTGGGGAGATGCCCTGAAAGGCGCAGATCAGGCTGTGCACGAGTTGGAGAAGGTGGATTCTGTGATCTGGTGCAGCTCAGGGAGGCCAGGGAAAAAGAACATGGGTATGTTCATAGGTATGAGCACAGAAAGGCCATGGAATGCAAACTTGGGTATGTGTGAGTAAAGAAAGGCTGGGAGTGAGGGAGACTCACCCAAGCAACTTGCAACTTGTGAATTACATTGGTTGCCAGTTTACTTCCAGGTCCATTTCAATGTGTTAGTTATGCCTTTAAAGTTGTACATGGCATGGATCCAGTATGGAACCATATTTGCTCTATTACACCAGCCTGTCCTACCTGCTCAAGCAGGGAAAGTATGTTATGGACCTTGTATTAAGGAATACTGACTGGTGGGGTCCAGGAAGAGAGTTTTCTTTACCATTGCCTCCACTCTGGGGAACATTCTCCACTCAGAGATGAGACGGGCTCTCACTGTCCTGGCCTTTTGGAAAGGTGTGAAAAGGTGGCTCTGCAGCCTTCCTTGGGAATCACAGAGGAATATTATATACAGCCTTGGGGCTGGGTAGCACCTTGAAAAGCCCACCACCCACTTTTAATTAACTTCAACACTGATTTTTTTTTAGTTTTAATTCATCCTTGCCTTTTTAAATTTTGTATACTGTTTTTATGTTTTAAAACACAAAACATGTATACCATCTAGAGTCCCTCTCGTGAGGCAAATGGGCAATTTTAAAAATTGATATACAAATAAGAATAAATAAAGCTTCACTGATTGATTTTGCTTATGAGAAGCCAGCTGAAAAGGTCGCAAATGGCAATCATGTGACCATGGAACATGGGAGTTGGTGATAAGTGCGAACTGGTTGCCCAGCACCCAATTTTATTTTATTTTTCAAACATTTTTTATTAAATTACTAAGTATCATAAAATGCAAAATATAAAAGTAAATAGAGGGACATTAAGGAAGGGGGGGGGTAGAGGAAAGGGAAGTGGAGAAGGGTAGGAAAAAGAAAAGAAAAAGGAACATTGACTTCCAACTCTCTCTGTTGCAGTAAAATAAAACTTCAAGTCACAGCTTTTTGTTTTTCCATAGTAATATAAACAAGTCATTTATATAAAGATCTATCAATCTAATCTGTAAAACCCAAAGTCAACGTTTCATTCTTTTCTACATCAAGCACGAAATTCAGAAGCGGTTTCCATGTGGAAACTTTCTTTAATCAGAGCAGTCAGTTTTGCCATTTTAGCCAACTCCATCAACTTCGGCAACCATTCTTTCACAGTGGGCATCGAAGTGTCTTTCCACTTTTGTGCATATCTTGCTGCTGTGAACATGTGTAGTACCCAAGTTCCACTTTTTTCTCCAGTTCTTTTTCCATTAGCCCCCAAAAGAAAAGTTCCTGGTTTCATTTCTATCTGCCTTTTCAGGATTTTCTATATTAGAGTGTGAATCATACTCCAAATTCTTTTTTTTTCTTTATTGCATGTCCACTATATAGTAAAAAAAATCCCTTCTTTATTCTTACATTTCCAACATTCAATAAATAAAGTTTCACTGATGGACTTTTCTTGTGAGACGTCAGCTGGGAAGGTTGCAAATGGCAATCACGTGACCATGGGACATGGGAACTGGTCATAAGTGCAAACTGGTTGCCAAGCACCCAAATTTTGATCACAAAACTCCAGGGGTACTGCAACAGCCAGAGGTTTGAGGACCAGTCATAAATCCCTTTGTTCAGTGCCTCATTAACTCTGAACAGTTGTTGAATGAATGGTCGTAAGTCAACGACTACCTATAATATCTGTAGGAATTAAATGATCAATCCCTTTACTACTGTAATATGCCACAGGCATCCTTCCTAACTCCCAGTAGTTAAATGCTAATGAATTCTGCTTTCAGGAAACACCCATGTTCTCCTTGGTACATTATTATGTGAGTGCCCAAATAGAAAACAAATTTAGTTCCCCCCCCCCACCGCCTATGCTTCCCACTAAATTTTATTCAGAAAATGGAAAAAATACTTTGCTAAGTGGCATGTAAATCTCTTGCTTACAAGCTAAGTAAGATTAGTTTTGGGGAGAAAAAGTCTTCCAGTCATAAATCAGTGGAGTAGAAATAATTTGAATGTGCTTATTGCTGGGCCATGCTTAAGTCTGCCTTAATGCTAGAAAGCATACAGTGAAAGTGGTTAATATATGTAGATGAAAATTATATTTTTTCCTAACCCATTGAAGCCTAGAGGTTACCTTACACACTTGTTTCTTAGATTAATTCTTGCTCACCCTTGAGAAACATTTGGCTCTTCCTTTCTCTCCCTTTAATTTGTAAATGTCTCCTACCTCTAGGAAGGCATCTTCACTCTGATAACTGATAACTGACAATAACTGACACTTTAGCCTGCAGGGATGAAGTCATAAAGCCATTAGAATTCACAAGGAGATGACCCACCTCACTTATCATCCTATCAAAGGGCACCTGCTCCTCCACCTTTTTTGACCAACACCTATGTCACACAAAGGTCTCTAGGAGGCTACCAAACCAATTGCTAAAGCTGCCTATTTGTCATTTTTTGCACAGAAACCATTGGTCTTTGGATGTGGATTGCCTCTTGTTATAGAAGCTCCACTAACCGCTTTCAACACTGCTGAGCAGTTTAATAGTCTTCTGTTTGCTTTCTAAAGTCAGGAGTTGGAAGCAGACTTAACTATGTTTAGGACAGACCTTGAAATAGATTTGTCCTCTTGAAATCAACAGGACTGTATCTAACACATCTCACTGATTTTAGTGGCACAATTTTAAATCCAGCCCACTGTCTAGAAAGACCAATAGATTTTAAAATCAAATTATTCAGTTTTTCACATTTTGATGCATTGCAATGTATATTGTGCATTGTTTTCTGTTTGAGAAAGGGGGAAAATATTTTAAATTTATTACTTTCTTCTCCCATTGTTTGAAGACTATGTCGTCCACATATGTCTCTGTTGCCTGCCTTATTTAGTCAATGAAGTTCCTTCTGTTTTTACCATCAAAGAGGCAGAGCGCTAAAAATAGTTGAGAGATCACAGTGGAAATGGAATATGGAGGGCAAATTAAACTACATGCAAATCTATCCTAGAGATCAATCTGCTTGTGTGACAAGAGGCTCTTCCTGCTTGAGCAGAGAGTTGGACCAGAAGACTTCCAAGGTCCCTTCTAACTCTGTTATTCTGCTTAGCTGCTACGTTCTAAATCAGCCCAATGTCATTCTGTCTTCTGTCAAGCCCCTTAGGTGCATTGTAGGAGGAAAGATTGCCTTGAAAAGTATTTTTATTTATTTATTATTAAATTTTATTGGCCATTCATAATTTCAGGATAATTCTGGGCAGCTAAGTATTTCCTCTTCATCAGAAAACAACCAGTCCAGGAGATGCAACTGTTTTAGATAAAATACAATCAGGGATAATGTTTATGGGCCATTTGAATCTGGGAAGTCATAAAACAACAGAAGTCAGGAAAATCTTTGTCCACATTTGTCTGGTGAAGCAGTGGCATTTTTTAAAAAAAATGAAGTGCCTTCACAACTCATGCTTTAATCGCCCCCATCACTATCAGATACTTTATGTGGTTATTGTTAGTTGCGAAGTCGTGTCCGACCCATCACGACCCCATGGACAATGTTCCTCCAGGCCTTCCTGTTCTCTACCATCCCCCAGAGTCCATTTAAGCTCACACCAACTGCTTCAGTGACTCCATCCAACCACCTCATTCTCTGTCGTTCCCTTCTTCTTTTTTTAAAAAAATATTTTTATTGAACAATTTTTTCAGTTTTTTTAAACATAATTATCATCTTTACTTCCACATCAGTATACCTCCATTATACCATTTTTGTCCATACATGTGCACATATATTTCTTTTATACATAATAGTCTATTAATATAATACCTCTTATGCCATACATATGTATTTAACTTCCTTTATATATATTAGTCTACTAATGTACTAATTTATATACAATACATCTTATATGTGTATATATGTGTACCATATTTCTTTTATACATATTAATCCCTTAGTGTACTATTTCATATACAATGCATCTTACATTTTCTACTTGTTCATTTATGCAGTTTTATAATTATTTTCTAATTCTTAATCTTTCTTTCCTTAATGCTTTCTTATTCTTTACAACTTTCCTCTAGCCATTTATACCACATATTCCATAACAAATAATAATCGGATTCTCCTTTATCTTTTATTTCTTTTGTGAGTCTGTCCATCTCAGCGCACTCTAACACTTTTTAAAATCACATTTTCCTCTGATGGTATATTTTTATTCTTCCAATTTTGTACGTATATGATTCTCACTATGGTAATTACGTGTAATATTAGATATTGATTTTTTTCATAGTTCCCTGTAATTATCCCTAATAAAAATAGTTCTGTTTTTAATTCTATTGGTTGTTCAATGATCTCTTCAAGCCATTTTTTATTCTTATCCAATATTTTCTTGCTGCTGTACATCTACACCACATATGATGATCGCAATCCCATAGACAATGTTCCTCCAGGCCTTCCTGTCCTCTACCATCCTCTGGAGTCCATTTAAGCTCATGCTTACAGCTTCAGTGATTTCATCCAGCCACCTCTTTCTCTGTCATCACCTTCTTCTTTTGTCCTCAATCTTTCTCAGCATTAGGCTCTTCTCCAGTGAGTCCTTCCTTCTCATTAGGTGCCAAAGTATTTGAGTTTCATCTTCAGGATCTGGCTTTCTAAAGAGAAGTCAGAGTTGATCTCCTCAGGGCTGATCTCCTCCTTTATGTGATGCTGCCCTTAAAAAAAGTTAGGAGACTACATTTTTAAGGAATCTATTACATCTACATTAGTGGATATTACCCTGGTATTAGGACAATTTAACTTTTCAGTTTTCTTCAAGACCCATTGCAGATTGTTGACTTTGATTTATAAAGGCTTTGATGTTTGGAGTCAGAGTTCTGGAAGGACAAACATGTTCTAGAAGAACTTCCCATTGACAATATCAGAATCCCCTTTTGGAGCACCTGATTGTGGAATTCATTTGAGATATACTATGCTGACAAGAGCTGCTTACCTGAATTGCATTTGATGGGCTGTTCCATATTGGTATACTTTGCACCCTGCATGATTGAGTCATTTATCTTTAAATTGATGTTGCTCTTAAACGTTATTGTATAATTTCTGTTATTGATTTTATGGTAATTGATTGTGACAATTTTTCCACGTATCACTTTGGATGCTTGTTTAATAGAAAATATACTTTTATTTGTCCTCATTGCTGATGAATCTGTTTTCAAAACATCCTTCTAACTAGGGTAAAATAAATCTGGATTCCAATGAATTTTATTATAAATACTTCAAGGCTTACTAAGATTACTACAATTAATGTTGTAATAAGTGTGACGAAAATACCTTTCCAAGGAATGCACATTATTCTTAAAACAAAAAATATCAAAGAAAAGAGTTATCTTTATGAAGATCCTTATTCAATCTCCAGTGCAGTGTTGGGTTCTGGGCAGTAGGGCCCAGTACGGGCATACTGCTGGCAGCTGGGAGCAGTGGCCACTGTACTGGAATGGTGTTTCAGTGGGCCCACTGGCCTACCTACATTCCTTATCTCTTTTTGAGGGAAACGGGCCTATTGCACAGGCGCGCACAGCATACGGCACCTGCATGACCTTGCTGAGCAGCTGGGGCATCGCAGGACGGTGGCATGCGCATGAGTATGCAGTGTGCATGCCCGACATGGACGTCCAGCCCTATCACAGTGATTACCATAAGCTCTTGAAAAAAATGATACCGATAACCAATCGATACAGCTGCTTGTTTTCACAAGATTTTTGAAACTGAGAGTAAAAAGTGTCTTTGTTAATGGCTTATAAAGGATCCACTTCCTAGTAAAAGAACATGATTGCAGAAAAAGGAAAACTAGTTGTTATACACAAATTTTAAAATATGTGCCGCATCGATTGAATGGCTTGACTTTTAAAAAATCCAGTGTTTAGTTAAAATTGGAATTAATTTCATGCAGGTGCTCAAGTCTTACTAGAAATAATTTCTGGAGATTGCTCATTAATTTTATGGGATTGGAGAAGTTGTGTGATCATAAAGCTTTCACATAAAATGAAGTGCAAAATTTTTATGGAGAAAAAAAGTTTGGTTGTGTCCCCAGCTGGCCAAGAAACAACAGCACAGAATTGTTTTCTTTGTACACTGTTTTTTTTAAACATATATTGGACTGAGTGGGTAAACTCTTTGTATCTTTTTCTGAACAATTATTCTTGCATTTACTGTTCCATAATTGAATGACTTAAATGTGATTCAGAAAACTTAAGAAATAAAAAGGACAAGGCTCCGGAGTAATAGTGCAAACAAATGCTAACTTTTCAGATCAGAGAGTTAATTCAATGAGATTAGTAGAAGTGAGCGGAAGTAGAAGTTCCTGAACCACATCTCACTCTCTTTCTGCCCTGCGTAACATTCAGTGAATTGCATTATAGGATTTGATATTACTACTGTGAGTTTCTCTGCCTCATTTTGCATTACCTGATTTATTTAATGATTTATTTAATGATTCATTTAAGACAATTATACATGACTTCCCATTAAAAATCGCCAATAACCACTTTATTATGGTCTTTCTTATATGGCACACTCCATTTGATTTTAGAGCACAAACTCTCAAATTATGGCTGGAAAGTGTGAGAACTACCAGTCTCAAAATATATAAAGGAGGCAAACTGGAAGATACTACACTTGATCTTAGCCAAAATGCCGAGAAGCAAACTGGAAGAAATCTAGGACTTTGGATATTAGAGACATTCTATTTTATATAGAGAAAAAGCAATTATTGGTGGCCAGCCACAATCTGTTCATTACTCCTGCTTTAACTTATTTTAATTTGTTCAGCAATAAAGCATAAACAAACATCTACAGCTGTTTCCTTTTCTTAGAAGAACCAAAGTTGAGAAAGATGCGAAAAAGAATAATAATCGATAACATATAACATATAATTTGTTTTGATTAACAAATTATACATTATCAATTTAAATGTGTGGGGTTTTTTTTGAATGGGGACTTTATGCAACTGAAATGGACAAACTTCCTATTTCCCCAGATTATGGTAACTGACACCTATTGAACCAGTGGTGGGTTTCAAATTTTTTTAGAACCTCTTCTGTAGGTGTGGCCTGTTTGTGGGAGTGGCTTGCTGGCCATGTGACCGGGTAGGCACGGCCAACTTGTAAAAATGTGATTAAACTCACTTAACAATGCTCTTGGTTAGGAACCAAAATGTTGGCTCAGAAACTTTGGCATTTGAAGCACACAAGTCTTAAAGCTGTCAAGTTACAAGACCCTTGCACCCCTAACCCTTTAGAAAAAAAACATGGGTGTTCAAACTTGACAGCTTTAAAACTTGTGGACTTCAACTCCCAAAATTCTTCCTCCAGTCATGTTGGCTCAGGAACTCTGGCATTGAAGTGTGCAAGTCTTAAAGCTGTCAAGTTACAAGACCCTTGCACCCCTAACCCTCTAGAAAAAAAACCCAGGGGTGTTCAAACTTGACAGCTTTAAGACTTGTGGACTTCAACTCCCAGAATTCCTCCTGTGGCTCTTCATCTTGATGATGTGTGAACGGACGGAGGGAGGGAGCTGGAACCAGTTCTAAATGGCACTGTAGATTTGTGGAACCTCTTCTATAGAAGAGGTTAGAACTGGCAGGAACCCATCCCTGTATTGAACACACAACAAATAGTTGGCAATTCCACTGACAAGTCTGAAAATTGGTTTTGGGCTTCTCTTGGAAATACTTATGGGTCTTCAGCATCTTCAGCACCATGGTCATTGGACCTATCCATTCTAGCCTTTCAATAGTCTGTAGAAGGGCATGTACTGGTGACATTTAGTATTTTTAACCATGCTTTTATATTTGCAGAATTTGAACAGAACAATTACATCGATAAGACAAAAACAAAAGATGACTGATATGCCAGTAGTAGTACTACAAATAAACTTAATTTTATAATAAATAATACTTACCCTGTTTCCCTGAAAATAAGACCTCCCCAGATAATAAGCCCAATTGGGCTTTTGAGCGCATGTGCTAAAATAAGCTCTCCCCTGAAATTAAGCCCTCCCCAAAAATATTGCAACACAGCACAACCATGAGTTGACCACGCTCGCTGCCTCCTGCACCTCAAAAGTAATAAGACCTCCTTGAAAATAAGGCCAAGTGCTTATTTTGGGAGGTCAAAAGAAAATAAGACCCTGTCTTATTTTCAGGGAAACACAGTATTTTAAATATTAACAATCTTAAATTACTTGAAATGTGTAGATGATGGATCTGTTGGACAGTTACATATTTGGACTGGCAAAGGGTCTCCTAGGGCTTAGATACTTATTTTTTCAAATTCTTCTATTTAGTTTTCTGAGCCTAGAACAGTGATGTGCAATGAGGTTTATGGCTGGTGAGGCAGCAATTTCTTTAGACTTGTGGACTTCAACTCCCAGAATTCCACAGCCAGGCATGCTCAGTTCTGATTTAAAGCGACAGCATTTGTTTTTCTCCTTTGCTAAATAAGTCTCCTTCATTCTTTTTCCCTTTCTTCTCCCTTCTCCTCCTTCCTTCCTCTCTCCCACCTCCTCCTGTAGAGGGCACTTTTTTAGAGGCTTTTTTAAACAGTTAAGCACTAAGCAGAGTCATCCATGGTGACTCTGGTAGCAACTAGCTCAGCCTGACCTCAGATCTTGCCTTTTTCCTTTTACGTTTTTTTTTCCTTTTCATGATGACAGTGGTGAGGCTCTGCCTCCCCTGCCTCTCCTGACTGCACGTCCCTGGTCAAGTGACACATTGCTTTAGACATTATCTATAAAAATTCAGCATTAACAGCCAGGCTTTTTGATTCATATAAATCCTGACTCCATCTACAATATTTAGTAGCCTATCCACCACCATTCTCAGGAGTTAAAGAACAGTTGCTGGAATTGGATATGTCTAGTTTAATGAAAAGAAGGACTACGGATTACATGATGGCAGTGTTCCAATATCTAAGGGGTTGCCACAAAGAAGAAGGGGTCAACCAGAGGTGGGTTCCTACCAGTTCGCACCTATTTGGTAGAACTGGTTCATCAAATCTACCAAACCAGTTAGAAGAGGTTCCACAGGTGGACCCGGAAAGCAGACCACACCTACAGAAGAGGTTCCAAAATTTTTGAAACCCACCACTGGTCCTTGGATATGATTATTCTACACAATCATGCTCATATTTATAAAACTCAGTGCCTCTGTGAAAGGTAAGGATGACAACTGCGATTGTGGTGCAATCAGAACATTGCGTGTGTTGAAGTTGTTTTAGCGCAAACCAAAGATGTCTTTTAAAAAAACAACTTTACATCATATTCTTATGCATGCCAGTGCTGTGTGTGAGGTAATTTAAGGTGGTTCTGACAAGTGTCGTCGGCATCTTCATATCCAGTCACATGGGCGGCAAGCCACTCCTATCCGGTTACATGGGTGACAAGCCACCCCCACAAAGGAGGCCACACCCACAGAGTAGGTTCGAACAATTTTTGAAACCCACCACTGGGGTCAACCTATTCCCCAAAGCACCCGAGGGCAGAACAAGTAGCAATGGATGGAAGCTAGTCAAGGAGAGAAGCAACCTAGAACTAAGGAGAAGTTTCTTAGCAGTTAGAACAATTAATCAGTGGAACAATTTGCCTCCAGAAGTTGTGAGTGCTACAACACTGGAAGTTTTTAAGAAAAGATTAAACAACCATTTGTCTGAAATGGTATAGGATTTCCTGCCTGAGCAGAGGGTTGGACTAGAAGACCTCCAAGGTCCCTTCCAACTCTGTTATTCTGTTCTGTTCAGTTTTTTCATCCTCAATACTGGTTTTTCAGAAGACACTGAAGAATGCTACTGCAACAAGAGGCACAAAAGCCCTATTCTGCAAGCAAAAGGTGCCAACCAGAATTTTTAAGATGGCACACCACCTACATTAATATCAATTGCTTTCTGAAGAGTCTCCCTTTATGAATACAAAGGTGTATTCGTTCCAAGAACAATGGAATTATTTCCACTACCCAGAATCATAGATTGGAAAGAACTTTGTGTAAAATATATTACAACTCCTTCCTCAGTTTGGAATGGCATATCTGAGACTGGCAGCTCTACTGTGCCATTCTTTGAAGGTCTCATTGAAATCCAGATTTTGGTTTTGTATTTGATCATAACATAAATTTGATCATAAATGTAGTCAGACCAAAATCATGTTCTAACTATAGCTCTACAGTTCAGTGGGGCAACTGCTTAGTCATTCTGAGTGGTAAATAAGTATCCACAAGTTTGAGATACATGTGTCAGTTTTGTGAGTACCATGACAGGTTAGATGAAATTCAGATGGACGATACGCAAATAAAAGAATTCTGTTCTCCACAGAGGATAGTATTGAAACCAGGATTATGTTTATTAGGTATATTAGACCCAGAGATGGATAAGAAATATCAATATATAACATTACACATACTAACCACTGCAAGGATTGCTCTTGCGCAAAATTGGAAGCAAAAACTACCCTCCCAGATGACATGTTAATTAGGAAGATACTCAAATTTGCTGAAATGGACAGGATGACCATGGAGTTAAAATAGCAATAGCAATGGCAGTTAGACTTATATACCACTTCATAGGGCTTTCAGCCCTCTCTAAGCGGTTTACAGAGTCAGCATATCGCCCCCACAGTCTGGGTCCTCATTTTACCCACCTCGGAAGGATGGAAGGCTGAGTCAACCCTGAGCCGGTGAGATTTGAACAGCCGAACTGCAGATAACAGTCAGCTGAAGTGGCTGCAGTACAGCACTCTAACCAATGCGCCACCTCAGCTCTAAAAGAAAGAGAAGAGTCAGACTATTATATTATATATTATAAAATTTGGCGTAGACTGTACAAGTGACTAGAGAATAGAAGCCAAAACAAGAAATAAAAATTTGATTATATGTACTATTGTACTATATTGTAACATAACTATCACATCATTATTAGAATGGTTAAAAACTAAGAGAAGGCAATAATTGAACTGTAAACTACAAAAGCAGAATATATATATGCTGATACAGAAAGCTATAAAAATATATTATATTGTTCTGTTGTTTGTGTTTTTATCTGTTTTGTATTTGTTTTTGTATTTGTTTTTTCTTCTTGTTTTTTAATTTGAAAATGTTTAATAAAAACTATTTTTTAAAAAAGAATTCCGTTCTCCAGTATTATCCCACCTCCTCCCATCATGCCCTTCATTTACTATGTTACTCAATACTTTTAACAGTGTGTTTATAGGGAGCATAAAATACTCTTGAGATTAAATGAATGATTTATTAAGTAAAAGACTTGCAAATAACTAAAAACTTAAATTATTTCCATGAGGAAATAATTCCAGTATTCTCAGTAAAAATGTTTCCAATCTTGGCTTTTCCCATCTGGTAGTAACCTGGTTGTTATGACTGTTTTTGTATAATGGAAACCAATGTATAATACAATGGAATTAACAAGGTCACAAACCTTTGATATTAGAGAATATTGGAGCAGTTGATGATATGTTGTAGCATACATATTTATAGCCTAGTAGACCTTGGAGGCAATATATGCATACAGGACTGATAAGAAAAAAAGTTGATTTATGTTGATCTTAAAAACATGGTCTCCAAAGATGTATCTGGTAGCTTTAAGACTTACCGTTTAGGCTCTATTAATTTTACAGTGCTGTCTGGAGTTATCAATCTGTTTAAAGGTTAACTGTCTTTATACTTGTGAAATGGGTATTTCTGTTTTGGTTGCTGCTTTATTCCTGCCAAAGATTAATAAAATAAAGATTTGCCAATCATAAAAGCAAGTTACGAGCTACCCTACCCCAATCTTTAATTTAAAATTACATCTTCAACATAGGATTGATTAGAATGTTAATTTGCAGAAAGCTGCGTGGTAACAATATGCACTATATCATAACATATCACACTAGCAGACACTAGGCATAGGAGTCTAGGCATAGAAGCCACTATGACATCAAGTATATCATTAGGTAACTTGTATCATTTGCATGATGTCATTGATCTTCTACCATAGATATCCATGTAGCAGGGATGAGCAACCTACTATTCAGGCCTGTAAAAGACCTCCATGTTCACCCCCCCCTTTTTTTTTGCAATCTTCAAGCTCCTCTGCCCAGGACTGAGAAAACAATTTCCTAGTATTTTGACTGAGAAAGAGATGAATTTTTAATGTAAGGCATAAAAACAGGCATAACATAGCTAAAAAAAAGCAAACCACAAGCACTCTTTCCACATCGGTGTACATCTATCTACCTACATATATGGTGAGAGTCCACTCAGTTTGTGATTAGTTGCCCTTTCTGCAAAACTGATAAATGCAGCCTCATCTACCACAAACTATTGTATGTAAGAAAAGCTAACTATATATACTGATACAACTAATCAAGGTCACATGTGGCCTTCAGCCTGCATGTTTTTCGATGCACATAATGAAAATCACTCATATCGATATTCCTATAACCAACCATACTGGTTAAATTCTTCTCATATAAGGTTAGATGCTAGCTATCCTTCTCAATGCCAGTTGTCACAAACATTAGGAGTGACCGATTGTACTTTGACCTTGTAGATGAGTTTCTCATTTGCAACTGGTTGGTAAGTATGGCATCAGAATACTAGATTTGAAAGCTTCTATGTTAGGTCCAACAGCTTGCTTCTTAGGTTCATATCTAAGGCTATTGTGGGTCAGCTGAGCTGCAAAACTCTGGTCATCCACTAGAGGACAGTGGAGAAGTATAGAAAACTAACTTATTGCTTGGCATTGTTCTTTTATATGGTATATTGGTAGGAGCCCTGGTGACAGAGTGGTTAGAATGCAGTATTGCAGGTTAACTCTGCCCACAGTCAAGTTTGATCCTGACAGGCTCAAGATTGATTCATCCTTCCAAGGTCAGTAAAATGAGAACTCAGATTGTTGGTGACAATATGCTGATGTATAAACAGCCCAGAGAGTCCTGTAAAGACTATGGAACGATATATAAGTCTATACCTTGTAGCATGTAGATCTATTGTACTTACATTTTGATGTACAGTATGCATTAACCATAGAATCATAGGACTGGAGGGGACTTTGCAGGTCTTCTAGTAGTTCACTCCCCTGCCAAGGCAGCAGTCCTTATACTATCCTGGACAAATTGTTGTCCAATTTGCACCCAAAATGAAAAAAAAACCGATGTCAGTTACAAATTGGCAACCATGTATTATGAATTGATGGGCTGGTATAATTGTGGCTATTTTTCTTTCTAGATTCTCCCAATGGGTGATTTTGCATAACCTCATAGCCCAGTGAGAAGATATGATGGCTCCATTGTTGGCTGCTATCTTCACCCACAGATAAAGGGAATAGCAGTTTATCAACAACAGCACCAACTGTTTACTAGTTTCACATTTGTTTGTTCATTTCTACATGAGTAACCATTTTTCTTAAGCAGTTATTTCTTCTGTTTTGAAGTACCTAGACTTTTCCCTAAATCCCTGGAAATTCCAACCCTTTGTCTGAGACTGTTTGGCTGGCTTTCCAATTTCTTTTTTAAAGACCAACTCTCTTTGCACTTCCAGCTAAATACTGTTCTGAGAATACTAATTCACTTGAAATAGTGACCCCCTTTGGAGAATAAGATTGGGAAAACATTTTGTTGAATGTTTGCATGACCCATATAGAGCCCCATGACCTTTGAACCCTTGAATCAACAGCTTTATCAAAATACTTCTTTGTGATGGCTGTTGACATTATGCTTTACAAATAAGGAATGTGTACGTAGTTATACAAGAGACAGGATTTGTCGATGAAGATTCTCAGTCATCCAGGTAGAATTGTCTGGGAGTTGAGTCCTGGCATCTGGTCTTCTTTACTTTTTGGTTTGAAACATTTCACTGCTTATCTGAGACTGAAGAAGCAATGAAACGTTTTAAGCCAAAAAGAAAAGAAGTCTAGTTGCTATGATTCAACTTCCAGACAAGAGAGACAGGATTATTCAACCCACCATACAGCGACCATAAATGAAGACTTAGCTCTAGGGAAAAAAAATTGTAACCAGTCACCTGGTTAACTCTGTTAGGAAGAATAGCAACAGGAGTCAAAGGAAAGCCCTTGTCAAAATATTTCTCAAAAAGGGTTACTGCTCCCATCTTATGAAGAGTAATTACATTCAGAATGATCATGGTGTGAATCTCTCCAGCAGGTCCTACAACTTGCTAGGCATGTTTTCTATTAAAGACCAGGTGGTGAAATAAAAAAAGATACAAATGCATAGAGACTTCTTGTTGCGGTGATTAATTTTCACATTCCCACAGTTCCTGGCATGCGCTGGATCTTCATGTGGCCAATGCTAATCTAAGCAGCCAATCCCCAACTGCCACTGACTGATATGATGTATGTAGTTTTCACTGCGGTGACTCATCTTTCTCCTAATTCTGTAATGATTTTTCCACTTGTGCAATCTGTTGTTATTTAGCATTCATACTAAATTCAATTAATTGTTATCCTCTTATTGTTTTAAAAAATACTCAACACATTCAGGATTTACAAATAGATAATGAACGCATGAATAATACACACTTACTCTTGCCCTGCATCTTTGTGTGTGTGTGTCAGTCTCAAAGTCATTTTTTCTCTTTGATAGTGGTTGAAATATAATATTAAGGGTGTCCTCTAGGACTTGACAAAAAAGAAAGGGCATTTAATTGGGAGGCTTAGCAATTTCAGGACTACAGCCGAGGTTAAATTGTTTTGAGCAAGAAAAATTAATACATTAAAGGTTATATTTCCAACTGTGAGGCTGAAAAGCTAGGCTCTTACGCCATTTCAGAATTACATAAGGCAGAAGAAATGGTTCCGAAATGATTGTGGAATCATTAACAAAAGCCAAGGCAGACTACGACATTTCCCAGCAGGAGAGGGTGAAGAAGAATAAAGACATGGAGAGAACTCATTAAGAATGAATTGCAGTCCATAAACATTTGAAACCACTAAGTGTAGAGCTCTATCTGTTATCTAATGACTCAGAAATTTTAAAACCAGCAATGTCTTTTAAGGGGAAAAAAAGGGGGTTGACTTTGTAGAAGGTTGTTTGCCTACAGAAATAAAAGTATGTTCTCTTTATGGGGGTCAGAGGAAGAGGCAAGAAGAGGGAATTTTGTATCTGGGAAAGTCTGAATACCAGTTTAGGCACCTTCACTTGTTTTCCTAAGAAATTTTGACGCCTGTAGAATCGCCCACACACCTAATGAGAAGAAAGAGCTCACTGGAGAAGAGCCTAACGCTGGGAAAGATTGAGGGCAAGAGAAGAAGGGGACGACAGAGAATGAGGTGGCTGGATGGTGTCACTGAAGCAGTAGGCGTAAATGGACTCTAGAGGATGGTAGAGGATAGGAAGGCCTGGAGAAACATTGTCCATGGGGTCGCTATGAGTTGGACATGACTTCGCAACTAACAACAACATTTTCAGTAACCTGGATATTGAAAACAGAAAATGCTGTACAGGATGTGAGTTGAAGGAAAGGCCATGGTTGTTCAGTTCTACCTTCCTGAGTTGCTTTTGTTTTGCTTTTGTTTTTGCTTTTGAAAAGCTCTAGCTAGCCTGAGCTCACCTGTGTCTCCCACCTTTCTCCAAAACTCATCTGGCAATATTTATTTCGCTTGGTTTAAGAATGAGATCTTTTGAAAATGTAGAACATGATATCTAAGTGTTACATGAGATGCCAAAGAATACAAGCTGCTTAGTGGAAAACCGTTTGCACGTTTGTGCTAGAAAAGTATTGTATTCTCTCTTTGCGTCTACTTCAGGGCAAGGTTCCAATTGTATACATTTCAGAAGGTAAGTCAAAGATGGATGAGATTGACAGCAAGGTGCTTATACAAAGAGAGGTTTCTGGCAGAGAAATGCTGTTTAAGCAACCTTACAAAAACTGATATATCCTGTGAGCAGCAACAATACACTGATGTAGTGCTGTGAAAAAAACCAAACCAAACCAAACACCACCCCCTCCCCAAACAAAACAAAGGCAGGGCTGAAAATATAAATCCATGGAAGTGTAAATACTTGTCACACAATACGGAGAAGGAAAGTTACCTCCACCATTCACGTGGCGAGTCAACTAATTTTGCCATGTCTGAAGGAGATCTGTAAGGGGCTGCAGAACTTATGCTTGTTTTGAATCTGATAGTTTTTCGAATAAAAATCAGGATAGTAAGCTATATCTATATGAGGCCATGAAGCTGGACAATTTTTATTTTCTTAAAAACATGCTCCCATGGGCAAAGCCTGTGATTGGATTCTCATTTGAGCAGTACGCAGAGCAAGACAAAGTTACAGAGTTGGAGTATAGTCACTGTTTCAGAAAAGGAGAAATCGAGAAAGTCCTTGCTTGCTTTGCTTGAAAGTGACAGAGGGTATTCTGTGGTGGATAGCTGATGTGTATTCCAGATTATTATGGGTTCTAGAAAACAAATATTGGAATAGACATGATAACCAGGGGTGGCATTCACTTACTTTCCCTACCGGTTTGCAAATGTGAGTGCGCACGTCCACGCATGCACTTGGCTTTCCATACATGTGCTTTGATCGTGTGTGTGACTTGCACGCATGCATGCAGCTTGAAGACATGCCTAAATAGGACGGCATAGAGCCAGGGCAGGTCGGTGGGACCACCCGCGATTTCTACTACTGGTTCAATCGTAACGGTCTGAACTGGCTGAATACCACATCTGATGATAGGGAATCATACTAGGGATTAATTTGTCCTTAAAGAGGGAATGTAGGAGAGAAGGAAGGAGGGAAGGAAGGAGGAAAGGAAGGGGGAAAGGAAGGAGAGAAGGAGAAAAGAAAGGAGGGAAGGAAGGAAGGAGGGAAGGAAGGAGGGAAGGAGGGAAGGGGAAGGAGGGAGGGAAGGAAGGGGAGTAGGAGAGAAGAAACGAGGGAAGGAAAGAAGGAGGGAGGGAAGAAGAAGTAGGACCGTTGTAAGATAAGATGGATCTATGGGATGTTAAAAAAGCAATCTTCAAGTATATTGTCAACAGTAGGGAAAAATTGTTATAAATACATATTATTAATAACAGTTATGAGATCATATAATTGTGAATGTATATATGAAATTGATAAAATTAAAAAAAATAATTTGTCCTTAAAAATGCATGAGATAGGGTCAGTACAGGTTGCAAGCCTAGTGGGATGTAGCAGCTCTGCGCTCGTATTCCTAGTTATTTGTCTAAAGGACATTTCTATAAGACTATTAATGTATACAAAGGCCTGCACATATTAGTCTAGGATGCAGTATTCTTTACCTAGTGAATCTGTATGCTCTGTATGACTAAAGGCTTTGAAATGATTGAACTTATTTACTTTTGAAGCAAATAAAGTTTGACAAGTTCTCACTTCACTGGATTCAAAATATTTATTCACAGATGTTACGATAAAATGCACAGGAGTCTGAAAAAGCCACGCCAGAACGTCACCATATCAATGATGCAAATTATGGAATTTGTGTCACAGATTCCAAAATGTGCGTCATTTTTGTGATGATATCATGACAGTCAAGATGTCAATTCCTCTCCTGCCCCTCTGCATGGATGCCCAATGCCCATGCTAATCAGGGATACTCATGACTGCTTGGATGCCAAGGCAGTTTTCTCTGGGCAGAAGGTTTATTTTCATTGTAAGAAGCAGCAAATCAGTTACAGAAGCCCATATGCAACCTGAAGTAGCATCTTATAAAAACAGTGTAACACATTGCCTGCAGTTTGTGAGAACCTTATGGTTTCTCAGACAGTAGGTCAAATATTACCCATTCATTATGATAATAATGTTGTCAGATCTGTTGAAGACAACATAGCACTTTCTAGAGGTGAGACAAAGAAGAGAAATAACCTATTTCCCATCAATGCAATGAATTATGGTAATTTTGATAAAAGTGGTAACCAAATAAACAAGGAACACTGAGCAAAATAAAACAAAGGGAAAATCACTTTGAATTAAACCCTGACCAAAAGAATAGCATGAAAAAGCAAAAGTTACATTTTCATTCCTCTGAACAAGATCTTGATTAAGACCACCATCCAAGCAATGAAAGAGTAGGGGATCAGAGCAGAAGGAATCTATGCACTAATGTCTACTTTTGTTATCCCCTCCCCCAGGGAGTTGACCTACAATTCCAAACCACCGTCCAGGCCTTCTGCACAGCCCTCAAGATCTGGCTATCCCGTCAGGCCTGGGGATAAGACTTTACTCTCGCCCCTCCCGAATGTTGAATGAATGTTGTGTTTTTACCGTTAATTATTTTTATTCACATTTTCTTTTTGTGTTTTGTCCTGCACTCCCCTCCCCTATTATTGTAAGCCGCCCTGAGTCCCCTCAGGGAAAAGGGCGGCCTATAAATGTTTTTAAAAAAAATTCCAATAACCTTCACCATAGTTTCTGTGTCCCAGGCATTCTGTTGTTATTTTTTGGATTGGTTTACTTCTGAACTGAAAGTAAAACAGTCCGTCTAGAGGTAATACATTTGCATGGGAGCCACCTTACTTTTGACTTCAGGAAAAAAAGAGATGATTAACATGCCTACTATCACATTCTTAATCTCTAGTTAAGGGATGCTTTGTAAAGACCAATGTTTAATCATGGTAGTTGTGCAGTAAGAAGTGCTGTACCTGGCCATTTATTGATTTACCAACATTTGTTTGACATCAATTCTCATAACACAGGATTAGAGTTCAAGGAGGAATGGTCCAAAAACAAACATAGCTAATAAAAATATTTTTGAATGTACCCAATGATCAAAGGTTTTGCTTATTTTGATCAAAGGATTATAGGATGCTTATTGTATTTGTAGGGGTCACTCTGTTATTTTCTTGATTTAGAAAAGTTCCTTGCTGAGATGTTTACACATTCCTAAAGTATTCCAAAACTTTCAAACAAAACTTTGAATAGAAAGAAGACAATCAAGATGACTCTCCGTTATCTTTTCATGAGGGACCAAGCTCCAGTTGAAGATCTACAGCTTGTCATCTTTTCAGATAATTTTGTTCCCAGCCAAAAGGTTTACGTCCTTTGTTTCCAAACGCCCTTTACAAAAAAGCTGTATAATATGAGTTATGGTAGCATCACACTGTCCCACAGGTGGTCACACTTGTGTGTAGAATAATCTTGGGGACAAATTATTTCAGCACCTTGCTGCTTCTCTGCAGAATTGATGAAGCTTAAAGCAATTGACTTGAAAGCATCGTTACTGGGGGAGCCCTTGTGGCTGTGTAACCAGAGCATGTTGGATATTAAAGCTGCCTGCATACATTGTCCACAACTAATCAAGCAAGGAAATGAAACCTTGGATTAAATGTGGGTGCAAACTATTCTCAAGGTTGCGGCCTGTTAGCAATCAGTAGTATATTTAGAGCCTTGGGCCATTTATATATGACTGTAATGTTGTTTGTAAGATAAAATAATGAAGTTTAATAAAGCTGTGTGTGTGTGTGTGTGTGTGTGTGTGTGTGTGTGTGTCACATTTTTATTTGATGTTGAACATAAAAAGAAGTGAATTCTATGACCATTGCTGCTTATATTGTATGGTGACTGGGGTTTTGTTCAAGTCTATTATTACTGAATCGGCTCTGAGCATCTCAACTAGAGAAAGAGGCCATTTACAATATATTTATCCACTATATTTTCTAATGCTCTTGAGTCTTTTCTTGGAAGAGTCCATTGTATTTCCAACTGAACACGTGCCTACTTAATGCCAGAAGATCTCGGTTTTCAAAATTAACACATTTCCCTTCTTCATTGCTACCTTGAAAGTGCCTCTATGCATGCTGTGGTACCAAGGTCTAGCTGGCCTCTCTCCTGTCATCAGCAATGGCTGCCTATGGAGAAGTTGAAGAGACCCTGGGCTGACAGCCATACACAGGCCTTCTTGACACTGTGTAGACAGCTGTGGGGAAGTGGATCCTGCTAAGATAATTGAGGTATGTTTTTGCAGCACCACGAGCCTGGTTGAAGGAAATATGAATCTGACAGGTACTTACAAGACAAAACTGGAGAAAGGTTCATCCTTTCTGGATAGAGGAGGGAAATGCACAGTACTACAGATGGCTAAGTTTCCAATAGCTTTGTAGAAGTTTAAGGAAGGCAGAAGGGATAGTCAAAGGTTACTCAAGTGACATTTGATGCAAAGTTTTCTCACAAGCATCTGTCACATTGTGTGCAGTGCTAGAAATTATTTTGATAAAGATGTTGTGCTGAAGGCTTAGATGAATAGGCCTAAAATAATTACTTTTGACACTGTAACTGCCTACTAACTATTCTTGTTTGATAGAAAATCTTGCCACCTTAGGCAAAACCACCACCACCACCACCACAACAACAAACCCTAGAGCTATCGATGCAAACAGCAACAACATTGTGAATTGGTAGGTAAGTGAGCCTTTGTTTGTCAAAGCATAAATCCTGCTTGCCCAAGACAGAAGTGTCACAATGTCTATTCTTGTGCCTGTCTAATGAAGCAAGGAAACACAAATGTGGGATACGGAACAGTGTTTCAGGGTGAAATGGGGCTTTGGGTAGGCCTGGCTCAATAATTTCAACCTCCTGTCAACTGACTAGCCTTTAGTCATCTTTCCTTTCCTTTTTCTTCATATACATCGGAATGTACCAAGGAAGGCTGCAGAATATGCAAAACCTTCCCGCAACTTTTTCCATAAACGAATCTTTAAACTCTAATTGCCTACTTGAAAAAAGTTATTATAACATTAGACCTTGATTAATTGGGTTGCCCTAATGGACTTACAAATAGTGTGATTCAATTAATTTAGTACTCTTTCAGTGCAATTTTATACATATATTGTTAGAAGAAATACGTCTTCAAGGAATCCCATACAAGCCTTTTGCTTGTGTTCAGCGGAACTTATTCCCAGGTAAGTACGCCTAATATTTCACTTGTCACGAGAACAGAAAGGAAACAAGTTTTATCAGGCTAAAATAAGTGGACAATTATTATACCTAATGGGACACAAAAAGGTAAATAAAGATGACAACAAATGAACAGGAAATAATACCCTGACAAATGGCTGATGCTAGAAGTCCAGAATTTATTTTTTAAGGGGGGGAGGGAGGGAGAAAGAGAGAGGGGGGGAGAGAAAGATTTCTAATGAAATTGCTTATCTGATTTCACTATCAATAATGGCAAAATCTAAACAATTAAGGAATTTCATGAAGCAATAGACAGGATTGAAGTGCACCTATTTAAATGGCTACCTACATTAATTTGGACAGTTTTCATAGTTTTAATATTTTTTTATTTGTCTTTTTATAATCTGTAAGCCTCCCAGCACTGCCTTATAGGGTAAAGAGGTGGCATAAAAATTTAACAAATAAATAACTAACACAGCCCTTTCACTGCAATCTTTGCTGATATTCCCATCACTCTGGGGCAGAGTAATCACAATTTGCAAAGATCATCATGCACTGTATAGGACAGGATTTCTGTTAGCATTTACTGACTGTCATGTATTATGAGTTCTACTTATATGTGCTTGAATTTATTTGTATATACAGTAGAGCTTTTTGGTGTGTTTAATATGCTCTAAATAGAGTAAGTACAGCTGTTCTTCTACAGTTCTCCTTCCATCCAGTCTGTCATTAGATTATGGTTTTGCCAATGCAGTTCTCAACAGAAAGCTAAATACTAAATTGCTATATTTTCTAGCAAGGATCTCTGTCAATGTGCTAGAACCATAGCCATTAGGTCCCACTTAGTTTTCTTTTTGTTTTAGGAATAGTTAGCAGTTAAAGTTTCTCTGCCTACATCAATGTTTCTCAAACCTGGCAACTTAAAGATGTGTGGACTTCAACTCCCAGGGTTCTCCAACCAGTTGCACAAAATTTCCCATGCTTGCCTGGAGAATTCTGGGAGTTGAAGTCTACACATTTTCAGATTGTCAGGGTTCAGAAACATTGCTCTAGATAAACAGAGCTAAGAGTTTGCTGGATAATTCTTAGTAGCATAAAATTGCCATTTTTGTTTATTAAGACACCAAACTATAGCAATAGCAGTTAGACTTATATACTGCTTCATAGGGCTTTCAGCCCTCTCTAAGCGGTTTACAGAGTCAGCATATTGCCCCCACAGTCTGGGTCCTCATTTCACCCACCTCGGAAGGATGGAAGGCTGGGTCAACCTTGAGCCGGTGAGATTTGAACCGCCGAACTGCAGATAGCAGTCAGCTGAAGTGGCCTGCAGTACTGCACTCTAACCACTGCGCCACCTGGGCAAACTGAGTTGCACATTTTCCAATTTGAATAATATTGATTTAAACATGAATTTTGTCATCAAATATCCAACAATGAGTTAGGAAACTATGAGCATTATAGATTACAGTTGAACAAACCTGAAATATTTAAACATCAGGATAAGAATTCCACTCCATTAGGTGAAAATACAAATATTTTGTGGGTTGGAATTAGGCTGAAAAAGGAAAAAAAATCTTCCTAAATTAACTTCAAATGGTAAGATTATGAAAATTATACTTACATATTTATTGTTTGAATATTTAATTGTAATTAAATTTATTTATACTTTAAATTTTTTATTTGAGTGTTTTTCCCAACTTTGGGTACATTTCCTTTTTATTCATAAAATAATAACACATGTATTACATTTACTTACCTAGTTTATCAACTTAAAGCCTGATGAAGAGCCTGCAAAACTTCATAATTTTTTGGGTCAATGATTCAAATAGATACTTCATAAATGAATAAGAAGATGCAATGCCAATTGTAATTGCTTCTCAGCATGCAAACTGGATATTGGCTGTATGCCATTCAAACATGTTCCTTACAAGCTGAACTCATTCAATAAAACTTATGTATAAGCCAAGGAAAAAAGCAAATCCAAATTGATGAAGCAAACAAGGAATCCCACTCTTTCAAAAGGAATGGTGTAGATTTCAAAGTGATAAGCTGGCCTAAGAGAGCATTTTGTAGTATAAGATCCTTACAGAAGGATCTTGACAGACTTGAACGTTGGACGCTATCTAACAAAATGAAATTCAATGGTGAAAAAAGTAAGAAGAAAAACCAAATGCACAGGTATAGTATAGGAGGTAGCTGGCTCAATAGTAGTAACTGTGTGAGGGATCTTGGAGTCCTAGTGGACAACCATTTAAATATGAGCCAGCAGTGTGCAGCAGCTGCCAAAAAAGCCAACACAATTCTAGGCTGTATTAACAGAGGGATAGAAGCAAGTTCACGTGAAGTGTTAATACCACTTTATAATGCCTTCATAAGGCCACACTTGTAATATTGCATTCAGTTTTGGTTGCCACAATGTAGAAAAGATGTGGAGACTCTAGAAAGAGTGCAGGGAAGAGCAACAAAGATGATTAGGGGACTGGAGACTAAAACATATGAAGAATGGTTGCAGGAACTGGGTATGTCTAGTTTAATGAAAAGAAGGACTAGGGGTGAGATGATAGCAGTATTCCAATATCCCAGGGCTTGACACAAAGAAGAGGGAGTCAAGCTATTCTGCAAAGCACCTGAAGGCAGGACAAGAAGAAATGTATGAAAACTAATCAAAGAGAGAAGAAACCTAGAACTAACAAAAAAATTCCTGACAGTTAGAACAATTAATCAGTGAAACAACTTTGTTGTGAAGTTGTGAATGCTCCAACACTGGAAGTTTTTAAGAAGACATTGGACAACCATTTGTCTGAAAAGGTATCAGGTTTCCTGCCTGAGCAGGGGGTTGGACTTGAAGACCTCCAAGGTCCCTTCCAACTCTGTTATTCTGTTCTGTTATTCTAAGAATGCCAACACATTACTGGGGAGTAATGTTCATCTGATTTCTAAGTATGAAGAATAGATGACATGCAATTTATTGAGAATTTAGAAAAAATCAAATTCAACATCAAAGATACCTGTCAGCCCTGGAGGCCATCTTTAACTTTGGATCTTCAGGACTGCCACACTCAGTGGATGGGCAAACGGTGGGAAACAGGAAGAGGATGAGTAGAGACAGTGTGGGATGTATAGCCATAACAATTTTTTCCCTGGGAGTCAAGGATGTTCAGCTTGCACCTGGAAAGGCATGACTGGAAATCAACCACAGTTGGGACAGTGACCTGATTGGACCTTGTGATGCCTATGTGGGTGCTGGGGAAGGAACCTGGACCTTACTTTGGGTGTGGAAAACCCGGAGGCTTTCAGATTTGGGTTTTCTCAGATGTGCCAATATGACATCTCTAATAAAACTAAGCTTTGAGGAAAGTGCCTGCCTCAGAGTTTTATTTCTGTTGGGGGTATTGAATGTTTTCTTAATCTTCAGTCCTCTGTTTTAGTTACACCATTGTTTCTCAACCTCAGCAACTTTAAGATGTGTGAATTCCCACCGATTGGAAGTTGAAATCTATACCTCTTAAACTGCCAAGTTTGAATAACATTGAGTTAGACTATATTGGGGAAAAATTGAGGGAGTATCCAAACACATCAACACAACCACAAATTGGACAAATCTGTATTAGCATAAGATCAACCATTTGTAGGAACCGGATAGATCATCTGTACATTGATAAATTGATATTTTAATGACGTTTGAAAAATAGAATGGATCTTGGAACATTTGTTTGTTTGAATCCCGCCTTTATTATTTTTACAAATAACTCAAGGCAGCAAACATATCCAACATACCTTCTTCCTTCTATTTTCCTTACAGCAACCCTATGAAGAGAGTTGGGCTGTCAGAGAATAACTAGTCCAAGATCACCCAGCTGTCTTTCATGGCTAAGGCAGGACTGGAACGAACAGTCTCCTGCTTTCTAGCCTACTGCCTTTAGTGGTTGATTAAACTTGCCTAAAGTGCAATTTTTTTCTCCCTTGATAGGAAGAGCTTGCTAAATTACAATTGTTTTATAGATAAAAATAATAATTTGGGTCCAATATTCTCAGGATTAATTTCTTCGTGGCACGACAAAACCGCGCTAGTCAAAATCGCGGTGATAAAATCGCGGCACTAAAGCCGCGACGTCATCACCACGCATCATCACCGCCGCGACAACAGCGCGGCAACAGAAGGGCGCTTTAAAATGGCGCTGTGGCAGAAAGCCGACTTCAATTAAGGTAAGGGTTAGGATTAGATTTAGGGGTTTGTTTTAGGGTTAGGTTTAGGGTTAGGTTTAGTGTTAGGTTTAGTGTTAGGTTTAGTGTTAGGTTTAGCGTTAGGTTTAGGGTTAGGTTTAGGTTTAGGGTTAGGTTTAGGGTTAGGTTTAGGGTACTGAGTGCTTGGGAATGCACAATTTTGCCCTCCGCAATTATGTCATCGCGGTAGGGTCGCGTTTTTCCTTAGCGCTTAGAATGGCACGAATTAGTCTTCGCGCTTATGTCTCCGCGGATAAGGGCTTCGCAGATTTGTGGTGGAACCGAATTTCTTACCATGGTAGAAAGAAATATTGGAATAGGCAAGGAGAGAATATTATGACAATATTGGAGTAGAGTCAGATGTGGTATTCAGCAGCTTCTGACCAATTCTGGAGAACCGGTAGTGGGAATTTTGAGTAGTTCGGAGAACTGGTAAATACCATCTCTGACTGGCCCCATCTATTTTTTGCCTCCTGAGTCCCAGCTGATCGGGAGGAAATGGGGATTATGCAGTATCCTTCCGCTGGAGTGAGAGTGGGAGAATAGACATTTTACAGTATCTTTCCCTTGCGATGCCCACCAAGCCATACCCACCAAGCCATGTCATGCCCACCAAGCCACGCCCACAGAACCAGTAGTAAAACACTTTGAATCCCACCACTGAGTAGGGTTAAGCTAGCTAAGCTAGCCTATCATTTCATGGAACAGAAACGGAATACAAAGATAATCTGGTGATTATATTAATTATTGAATAAGAAATATCTGAATACGTGAGCAAAACATAATTCTGTGGAGGCACATCTCTCCCTCCCTCCCCTGTTGTGTTTCTCTTTATATTGCTTTTACATCTCTGAATGTAGATGCATCTTATGCAGCTATTCCTAAATACTGCAGGACAAAGGTTTATTACATCACAGATCTGCTGCAGGACTGCATCATTTTGCAGCAGTGAGCTGGTATTTTTCGATAGGTTTCGTTGCCCATCATATTTCTGGTGTAGTAATCTGCAGTCAATGAGACATGTAAATGAAGTCTCTTTGAAGCCATGCACAAAACATTTCTAGTATCCAACGCAAATAAAAAGATCAGCTCTGGCAAGAAATACAAAGAATTATGGGTGCACTGAAATTGGAACTGGTAATATGCTCAATTTTCTAGTGCTCAAACAATGTACAGAGGCCTTGGTACACAGCAAGTAGGAAGTTTAGCAAATTCCTGGAATGTTCAGGTCAAGCAATGCACATTTGAAGAGAAATATTTGTCACTAGAAAGCAAAAAAATTTAAAATTGAGGAAGAGAAAATATTACAAATATTCAAGGCAGCCATGCAAGGCAAATGAAATACCGGCGTTTAATGATTTGCTGATCTGATAAAATAGAAAGATTAAGCCAATCTGCAGAGAAAAGATATGGCCAAGACCAACACAGAAACTGAAAGAAAACATTTCTTCACAAGCTTTTCTTTAGCTTCTACAAATTAAATCATAATAACATTACAGATATATCAGTTAAGTGCTGAAGGGAATTTGAATGCCTGTGTTATGCTTTTACCCCGTGAGAGAAAGAGCGTTTCCAGCTTAACTGGGCTGTGAATTGAGTGCAGAGAGAATGAAAAAGATGACAGCTTTGAATTTAATCAGAAATACCATGCACGCAAAATATAATAGAAACCTAGATGGAAAAATGAGCAAGAAACATAATTAAATATGTATTTGTGACTATGTAATATATGACATTGTAATTGTATTCAGACATTTATAGTTGCTGGAGAACTATAGCAAGTACAGTTGCTGGCTGGCTGGGGAATTCTGGGAGTTGAAGTCCATGTATCTTAAAGTTGCCAGCATTAAAAAACGTTGCTGTGCCTTGATAAGGTAAAGGCATTTTCATTGTTTTTTTATTAATTTTATTAATTATCTTAATAAGGATGCCCTTTCAGCTTCTGGAAAACTACTTCCTTCAACAGACTTAGGCCACTGGGATGTGTTTCTATTAGACCCAAGATAATTCACCCTTTGAGATTGATGTTCAGTGTCAGATAGATTTACAGTTTTATCGCTGTATAACAAAAACAAAAGCATTGCTTGCAAGAAAGCAAACCAAAAATTAAGTTAAGAGTTAAAAATAATCAAGACTGTTATTGTAACTGGTTCAGATGCTAGTTGTTAGAGAACATGTGTTATTCCTTTATATATAATCTTACACTATGTACACCAATTAGCTTTTTGCATATAAAGAGCCGAGGTGGCGCAGTGGTTAGGGTGCAGTACGGCAGGCCACTTCAGCTGACTGCTATCTGCAGTTCAGCGGTTCAAATCTCACCGGCTCAAGGTTGACTCAGCCTTCCATCCTTCCGAGGTGGGTAAAATGAGGACCCAGATTGTGGGGGCAATATGCTGACTGTAAAAATCGCTTAGAGAGGGCTGAAAGCCCTATGAAGTGGTATATAAGTCTAACTGCTATATATATTTACATACATTATATATGAAAAACACTTATATTTATTTATTCAAATTTGTATGGCCACCCATCTCATGAAAAGGTGACTCTGAGCGGCATACAATAAAACAATTAATATTTTTTTTTAAATATATTAAAATAAAAATAAAACCCACCAAGCCTAAGAGGAACCACAGAAGTTAACCACAATAGAGCCACTTCAATACCTCACTGGGGTCCCCAGGCCTGACAGCTTAACCAGGTTTTGAAGGCTTCTGGAAAAGTCAACAGGGGTGATTCAGCGTCTCACTTTGGGGTAGGGGAGAATATTCCACTAGGTGGGTGCAACAGCAGAAAAAAAGTTGCCTCCTTTTCTAGTGTAGCTGCTTAGCAGACATACCATGAGTCTACCTGCCAGATGTGGGATAGACAAATATACTGTAATAAGGGAAAGGCAATACCTCAGATAACCTGACCGCATGCCATGGAAGGCTTTAATAGTGAAAATTAGCACAATCAATTGGACTTGGAAACAGACTGACAACCAATATAGCTCATGGACTAGTGGTGTTATTTGTGATGTTCTACATGTATACTGCCCATGCTGCTGCATTTTGCACCAGCTGAAACTTTTGAATACTGTTCGAGGGGAGTTCCATATACAGTAGTGCACACAACAGTAGTCCAATCAAGAGGTGACTAGGGTATAAGCGACTGTGAGCAGAGCCCTCTGATCTAAGAATGGGCACAACAGGTACACATTTCAAAGTTTTTCAAAGGGCCATCTAGTCACACTGCCACCTGCTATTTGAGCAGGAGTCATAAGTCCAGAAGTTCCCCAGGTTGTGACCCACGTCTGTTTGGGGCTTTAATAAGCCAGGATTGCAATGAACCTAAAGAGCAGGTGGCTGAGCTCAGAGCACTAAGAACCCTGTCTGCTTCTTCAGATACAGATGTGGTATTCAACCAGTTCTGACAGGTTCTGGAGAACCGGTAGCGGAAATTTTGAGTAGGTTGGAGAACCAGGAAATAGGCTGGCCCTGCCCGCACTGCCTCCCAGCCTCTCAGCCGATCTCCTTTTGTTGCCCTGAATGGAGCTGGAAAGCAGGTTAGTGGGGTGGGGAGGCAATGGGGATTTTTCAGTATCCTTCCCTTGCTACACCCACCAAGTCACGCCCATAGAACCAGTAGTAAAAACTTTTGAATCCCACCTGCTCAGACTTAAAGATTGAAACCATTCCTAGATAACTAGAAAAGGCTCCTCTCTGACATCTTCTCTGGATCTACATCAAGGCCAGTGTCCAACTGAGAGCAAATTCAAGCCATGGCACGACAAAACCGTGGTCCACTAAAGTGCGCCCGATTAAAGCGCATCGCTGACGTCATCAGCAGTGCGACAACAACGATCACAGAGAAAAAATGGCGCTTTAAAAAGCGCTTTTAAAGCAAGCCGATTCACGTAAAGGTAAGGGTTAGGTTTAGGGTTTGGGTTAGGGTTAGGTTAAGGGTTAGGGTTAGATTTAGGGTTACGTTAAGCGTTAAGGTTAGGTTTAGGGTTAGGTTAAGGGTTAGGTTTAGGGTTAGGTTTAGGGTTAGGTTTGGGGGGTTAGGTTTAGGTTTATGCGTTAATTTTAGCTTTACCACTCACAGCGTGCTTTTTTCGTCGCGCTGTGATGACGTCAGGTACGCGGTTTCGTCGAGCGCGCTTTAGTCGACTGCGGTTTTGTGGTGGAACCAATTCAAGCAACGTTGTCTGAACATTGGTGGAAGGGTGGCAATTGTCATCCATGACTCAATTTTGGCTTTCAAGGTGCTGTATCACAGTTACTCGACTTGAGACTCTGTTCATTAAGATGGGCTCTAGGTAGTGGTGGGTTGTAGGCAATACGCCCCAGTAAGGGCATCTCGGAGCCTGCCCGGAGCACCGGATATTGTTCTGGTATGGTGCTCCAGAGGGCCCACCCGCCCGCCCGAGCTCCTTACCTGTCTTTTAAGGCTTCTGAGCTTTCGCACACGGGCATGGTGCATACAACACCTCTGCTCCACTCCGGTGAGCAGCTGGAACATCGCGGAGGCTCGCGAAGGTGGTAAGACGCATGCAGGGGATGGGATCTGGAACCCCCACTGGCTCCAGGAATCAGTTGGAATTGTTGTACTAGCCTCCTTGTTACTGAGTAGCTATCTGTGAACTCATAAAAACGATTATTAAGTTTGTTAAAATAACTAGTTCAGATGCTATTAGCTTTAGAATATTCTTTTATTCAGGTATGCGGTGGCTCAGTGGCTAAGATGCTGAGCTTGTCAATCAGAAAGATCGGCAGTTCAGCGGTTCAAATCCCTAGTGCCGTCTAACGGAGTGAGCTCTCTTTATTTTTCCCAGCTTCTGCCAACCTACCTGTTCGAAAGCATGTAAAAATGCAAGTAGAAAAATAGGGACCACTTTGGTGGGAAGGGAACAGTGTTCCATGCACCTTTGATGTTTAGTCATGCCAGCCACATGACCACGGAGATATCTTCCGATAGCACTAGCTCTTCGGCTTTGAAACGAAGATGAGCACTGCCCCCTAGAGCCAGGAACAACTTGCACATATGTGTGAGGGGAACCTTATTTCTTATTCCTTCATATATAACCTTATACCACACACATCAATTATATTTTTGCATATGTGTGTATAAACACTGCTGCTATATTATATACATAAACCAAACATTTATATCCATTTTAGTTAAATATCACTACAAGATTTGCGTGTGTGCATATGTTTGTGTGTGTGTGTGTGTGTGTGTGTGTGTGTGTGTGTGTGTGTGTGAAAAATCAAACACATGAGGAAAAAATTCAGTTGTAATTTGGCCTGGACTTAAAAATCCATTGGAGATTTTTTTTAAAAGCAAGAGTTGTTGGATCTATTCATGTCATTCTAGACAAATATAAAAGAAATGCTTTGAAAATCTGAAGTAAAAAATTCACAACAATATATCTTTCTCTCCCCCTCCTTCCCTTCAAGCTAGACATCTTTTACCAGACTTCTTTATCTAGAGCTTTGTATACATATTTTTAATCCTATACAGAAATGATAGGATGTCAAGAAGGATCTATAATAACACCATTTTTTTTATTTCACTTCAAAGACTTGGCAATTTCTGATCCATGTGACATTCACACTCCTTCAGGGTCAAACAACATCTTGCAGCCTTCGTAAAATGATTAAATATTTTAAACAGCTCCTGCTTATACCTCCATCGCCCCTCGAGACTGATACTGTTATCGTTTTTGTCAAAGCCATTTTCCATCCGCATTTGTCATTCCAGCTTGCATTTATGAGTTATCAATCGCCATGTCAAAATGCAAAATAACTGATGTTCTTTGGGTGGTATTGGATGGCCTATCTGGGGCTTTTAATCAATGCTTATTTTTATTTTTCATACCCATACATAAATCTTTACCATTCTGGACCACATATAATGTGTTCATACAAAATGCAGTGATAGAAGGAGTAGTTATATTATCAAACATTATGCCTCGAGGCTAACTGAATATCAAGAGCTTTCATAAGGGAACACTGGGAATCACCGTGTAGGAGAGATGGAGGCTGGGAAGAATATGAGGGATTAGTTGTTGCTGTTTACAACTCAACATCTTGCAGGTTACACTTTTGACTGAAATGCCATCCAAACATGTTCGCGGATCACAGGGAAAAAGTTTCATTTCACCCAAGTTCCCACCTCACATTTGACAAAACTGGTGTAAGGCTTATGAACAAATTACTATACATCTCTCTTGCCTCAGGAAAATGTTCAGAACCTTTGTGGTGCTACATTTTTCTGCTGTGGCAGATTTGCTAAATAATTTTTTTAATTTAATTGTTAAATTTATTTTCCACATATCTCGTATCAAAATGACTCTGGGCAACTTACAGAATGAAAACATTAAAATCCTAACATGTAGGTATTTCTAAAACAATAAGAATGGAAATCACAATCAAAATAAAATTATAGTTAAAAGATGGGCCGGGAGGAAACAGGACGTGTGGGGAAGAGGTGGGATTGCCTCTTGTCAGAATATTCATGAACAGGCAGAGACATGGTAACAGGTCAGCCAATGAGACTTATTTGAAAAGAGAAACTTAAGTAAGACATCTGGGTGTGTCTTAGCTGATTTAGCTCTGAGCTCTGAAATGAAACTAGTCTGGACTTGTCTGCTGATTTGAACTAAAATGAAATGCTGCTTGTAACTGCTACTACATTGGAAGAATCTGCTGTTGGTATTGTACATTTATTCATGCGTTATTATGTATATAAAGAAGTTAATTAATCCTGCTGAATCAGTGTGATGCACTCCCATTGGACCCCATAACTAAATTATCATTATCCCATTTGCTCAAATGTCCCATTCCGCGCTTGAGATGTTATAGTCCAACTTCTTAACTAGAACCATCCTGTTAGGTAAATTTATCAGTGGTCCAGTATTTGGGTCAAATCAGGCATCTCCACAAAAAAGTCAAAAAAGTCAAGAGGGGAGGTGCAACAATGTGATCATAGCTCCTCCTGATTTTATGTGCAATGCAGGTCGACCTTTGATAGCATCATCATAGCTATCACCTTTGACATTTTTGATCATATCCATACCATGACCCAGATATTCCTGGGTCAAAAATAACTGAACAGAATACCCAGTGGTGAACATGAGCAAGAATGGAGCAAGTATCAAGAAAAATGACTTCCCATTGCAGAAACTACCATCAATGCTGTCAGAGTTTGTTGCAGAAAATCACTTCTAGAAACCACACACAGATAACTGATTCATCTGGATTCATTAATTTCTTTATATTCATATTAACACATAAAGATAAATGTACAATACCAATATAGGTTTTCTCCAATGTAGTAGTAGTTACAAGCAAACACAAACAGCTTCATATCAGAGTTCAGAGCAGTCAGAGTAATTTCAGTTTTGATTGTCAGCACAGACTCAGATCTGTTTAAGCTCCCATTGGCTGACCTAGTTGCTATGCATATTCATTGGCTGACTTTGTTACCATGTCTCTTCCAATCATGAGTATTCTAACAAATGTGATTGAAATGAAACTCCATCTCTGAGTCAGTTATAATCTTTTGTGAGAGAGTGTAGAACAGATTGATAGGTTTATGAGAAACACGTGGTCCCCTCAACTGTCTTGTAAAGTAATGTTGGCATGCTTTCCCGTAGGATTAACTAAACATAATACGCTTCCTAGGTTATGTTTACATAGCAGCTTCCCTACTCTTCATTGGGCTGCTGCAAAGATGATTTTTCAGCTGTAAATACTGTACTCCGATTCAACTGCGTGACCCAGATATGAGACTGAGGTCAGCTTCCAACACTAAATTATAGTTCAGAGAAAATAGTTTGCTTTATTGGCTGTCATAGGAAGATCATATTTATATTTTTATTTTTGTTTGTCTACACATAAATTGTGGCTCATAATTAGGGATAATAATAGTTCAGGGAGCACCTGTTGTTACAGCAACAGCTGAATTAATTGCAGCAAAGCCCAACACATCAACATTCATTCATCTAAAATCCAGAACCTTCTTCTCAATACACATTAAGAAGAAAAGTCACATAAAAAGGTCAGCTAGTTATTTGTGCTACTTCACTAAAAACCATGGAAAGGAAGTACAGTTTTCTATAGCTTTACAGATAGTCCTTGACTTACAACCATTCATTTAGTGACCATTCAAAGTTACAATGCCACTGAAAAAAGTGACATGACTGTTTTTCACACTTACAACAATTTGCAGGATTCCCATGATCATGTTACCAGAATTCAGACGCTTCGCAACTGGCATGTATTTATGACAGTTGCAGTGTCCTTGGTTCATGCGATCACTTTTTGCAAACTTCTGACAAATAAAGTCAAAGGGGAAGCAGATTTCCTTCACAATCACTGTTAATAAATTAACAATTGCAATTCACTTGCCAACTGTGGCAAGAAAGGTCATAAAATGGAGCAAAATTCACATAACAACTGTCTCACTTAGCAACAGAAATTTTGGACTCAGGAGGAGGAGATGATGTTGCAACGACATGGTGTGCGATATTGGAGCTCCAAGATTGCAGTTGATACTTTTGCTGCTGGATGTCCTTTTGGACCAAACCATCCTGAAGAGATGGTGATAGGGAAGGGTATGTCCTGCTGATCTCAGGGACACCACAAAGTCCCTGATTGATCTTTTTGCCGTCGACAGAGTGCAGTCATTGAAGCTGCTGAAGTTGGGACAGCTCTGGATTGGGGGGGGGGACGGAAAGAGAAAGTGTGTCCATCTGGAAATGGAAATCTTATTATTATAAAAGAGACTACCCCCAAAAAAACTAAAGCTAAATTAAATTTGAAAACAGAAGAGAACAAGTGGTGAAATTAAACTACATTAGATTGTGTATTATTCTTTTTTTAAAAAAAATTCTTTTACAGCTGGAACTTTTGCAAATGTTTCCTATTCTTTAAATTGAACAGATTAGTTTTTCTTCTACTACTTTTTATATTCTTTTTTTATACTTATGGATTAAAATCTTTTTCCTTATTTTTATAATGCTGGATTGGATGCTTTATTTCTTTTGCTCCATTTAAGAATTTTGTTTTCTTTAAGCCTGGAATATAAAGAAGATATAAAAGGAATACAAAGAGGACTGTAATAACAGAGGGAAAGGAAGTATCACTGCCACTTGGAGGCTGGAGGCTTGGAAAGCTTGGAAATATTGTCTATTCTTTTTTCTCTTTGATAATTTGATTTTGCATTTCAAGGTTCCTCAGCTTGTTTACAGAAAGTGATAGCGAGAAGAGCATGGGTTGTTTATACAGGTGCTTCTTGGGAGCTTCATTGGCAGCTGGAGTGGAGTGAAAACAAAGTCTTATCTTGAAAGATTATAAATGAACTTGTTTTAAATTTAATAAAAAGTTTTGAATGCCAGAGTCGCAGTGTTTACAAGTTGGAAGAATGGCACAACATTAAAAAGAAACTTTAACATTGCAAAAGATTATGTTTGAAATTCAAAAATTATTAGAAGTAACAGAGAGAATTGAGAAGAGATTGGAGAACATAGATTTTAGAACCGCAAAAATTGATGGAAAAATTGAGGATGTTCATCAAATGAAGAAAGTGGAGGTCAGAGTTCTAAAAACTGAAGAAAAAAATAAACAAAGAGACAAGAAAATTGTTGATACTGACAGTGAACTGAATGTGGTTGGAAATGGAAAGAGTGGAATATGGAAAGGGGAGAGCTTTACTCCAGATCTCAAAGTATCGAAGAAGAGAGAAGAATTGATGGAACTAAGGAGAGAAATTTTGTCAGAAGCACTAGTGATAACCAAAGATAAGCTAATCAAAGAAGCAGCTGGAGGGTTTCAAGCTTATACAAGATATGCAATAAGCAATAAGTTGCGAAGAGAAGTCCATACAAAATTTACTAAGGAAATAACCAGAATACTAATGCAACAAATGGCAAGAGACATAAGACTGGACTATTCTTGGAAAGACACAGGTTGATGTAATGAAAGCTTATAATAAAAAAATTAAGTCAATTTAGTTAAATTTAGAGCATCATGTATAAAATGAAGTGATAATGGATACAGTTAAATAATTGACTGATAATGTGTGTGTGTGTGTGTGTGTGTGTGTGTGTGTTGCATTTGTGCTGATGAATAAATAAAGGAATACTAGTATACATCTATTTCAAGCTATTTAGCACTCATCAGCTAGCCATACCCTTACTGGGATTCGAACCTGGGCTGTATTACATATTAGCTACTAGGCCACATATATATAGGTTTGCTAAGAGGAAATTTGATATAAATTGCAAATGGCGACTACAAAAGGAGGTTTAGAAACTCTGTTATTAATTATAACCAATTTTTATATAGAACATGTTATAAAGATGTAATGTTACTGGATGATATTGGGAAGAGCTAATAGAATGCCATTATGTGGTCTTACTTTAAATTTGGAATATTTTATATAAAAGGACGTAAAAACAATTATAGTCAAATGAAGGTTGAGGTATGATGATAGTAATATATATATATATATATATATATATATATATATATATATATATATATATATATATATATATATATATATATATATATATATATATATCTGTGTGTGTGTGTGTGTGTGTGTGTGTGTGTATAAAAATATACTTGATTTAAAATATATGATTTGATATGAATTGTAGGTAATGACTGTGGAAGGGATGCACGGAAGTTTTTGTAACCAATCGACACACTTTCTACAATTTGTAATGGAAGATGGTTTTGTGGTTTTTTTGTGTCTGTGTGTGTTTTGTCTGTTTGTGTTTATTCAAAAATAAAAAAAATCTGTATAAAATTTTTTTTTTGGCTCAATTGATTGTGCTCATTTAATCAAGGACCACAAATTGCTTCCTGTGTTTCCCTGAAAATAAGCCTTATTTTCTTTTGGGCTCTGAAATAAGCAGTAGGGCTTATTTTTGGGGAATGTCTTATCCCCCCCACATGTACAGGAGGCTCACTTCTTCAATGGCGTAGGAGGCTGCACAGTGTGCCAGTGCCTCTCTCATGAGGTAGGGGGTGCAGCTTCCCAATGCGCCCGCACCAGTTTACCTCAGAGCCTCTGCAGCCAGGCCACTCACAGCCTGAAACCTGCATTGCCTCATGATGGTGGCTCTGTTAGCTCTGTCAGCAGGATCCTGCATAGCTGCTTACCCACTTCTGCTTGCTTGAGGCCACAATGGAGCAGGAGGCCGAGTGACATGCCAGTGCCGCAGCCACATGGCAATTGCCAGGGCCTGGATGGCCTGGATGTGGGGGCCCTGAGGTAAGCCAGTGTTGGGCACATGGGGCAGCTCCATCCTCCTCACCTCATGTTGGTGGCACCATGAACAACCAGGTGGAATGGGCAGGCAGGTGGCTGTGCAAGCACTTAAGTAGGGCTTATTTGGGGGTGTGTAGAGCTTACATTAGGCACATGCATAAAATGTGCTAGGGCTTATTTTGGGGATAGGTCTTATTTGGGGGAAACAGGGTACCTGAGTCTCTGGCAGAACAGAGAATGATTTTCTCTAATCATGATAGCATCCTACGTGGGTCTTTTCATTCGGAGAGCATTGCACTTCTACAGTTTGAACAAGGGGAAGTGTAACTGCTGGTTGACTTCTCAAAACACCAGTTGCACGCATAAGATGAAAAACAATGGTACAGAAATAATATAATGAGGCCAAGGCACTTTGGGAAGGATGTTTGCATTGTGGAGGGAAATAGGTGACTGTTTGAGAATCTGTTACATTACACATCCTCTTCTGTACTTGGAGGAGTCATTTCTGTGTATTTAACTTTTATTCTGTCAAGCTAGACTGTACAGGAATAGAAAAGGGAAAAGAGAGAGAGGGGGGTGGGGGTGGGGAAGGAAAATCTTTTCTTGCTGACAAGAATGCGGTTGTCAAACATTTAACTAAAGTTGTCCTGCAAAAATTCTTTATTGATTTAGGAGCTTCCTCTTTATTCAGAAGTGGAAGTATTTGAGGGTATGTTTGACAGATGTATTTTGGAATACAGTAATAAGATGTTGACAACTGGTACATACACTCTTGCAGTGGTTTTTCTTGGACAAATAAATGATTATATGGCGAATATGATGCAGCTATTCAACAGATGAGATTGGTTCCAGAACAATTTTTTTTTGCAACCCAAGATACCCCATATGTGTGATCAACTCACATAAGGCTTTTAAGTAAGATAGGAAAATATTAGATAACTTGCATATAGAAACATTAGAATCAATATATTTTGGCTCCTATGTATATAGACTTTGAGTCAGTCTTGGACCTCGGAGACAGCCTGGATAAGTCCCTGCAGTTTTCTTTGCAAAGTTTTTCAGAAGTGATTTGCCATTGCCTGCTTCTTTCTAGGGCTGAGAAAGAGCAATTGGCTCATGGTCAACCAACTGACTTTGTGCCTAAGGTGAGACTATAACTTAGTTTCTAGCCTGGTGCCTTGACCACTATACCAGACTGGCTCCCTTGCATCTGATCTTTACCTAAAAACTGCCTCTTTAATATTCAGGGACAACTAAAAGGTGCTTTTTCAGGAGGCAACTGGACATTCTTGTTTTTCTTTTGAAGATGTTTCGCTTCTCATCCAGCTTTGAAGTGGGGAATGGAAGGATTTATATTCCTTGCTGGCAATTGGTAATCTGCATCCTTTGAATGGTGTGGGAGTAGGAATGGATTTGCAGAGGAAAAATTGCAGACTACAGGAACCAGGAGCACCACTCAGGTGACCCCGAGGACACAGATAAACCTCCAAGTGCTTCAATGACCCTCTAAAAGGATGCAAATGACCAGCTGTCTGCAAGGAATATAAATCCTTCCATTCCCTACTGTCCTGTCAGAGCTAAAGAAGCTTCTTGGATAAGAAGCAAAATGTCTTAAAAAAACACAAGAAAGTCCAGGTGCCTCCTGAAAAAACATCTTTGGGACAACCATGACCTGGATGACTGAGAATCTCTATAGACATTCAGGGACAACATTTGACACTGATGCCTAGTCAGCTCCTTGGAACTACAGTTTACAGACGTTCTTGGAGATTAGAGTATTTGGGGTTTGAGAATTTTAGTGCTCTAAGCTCACCTGTCCAAGGAGAGATTTCTTTAGCAATAGCTGGTTAGGAAAGTTTTACAAATGCAAGATCCTTAGGATGGACCAAGCAACACAGGTGAAGCAGGAACTAATTCTTCTTATTTCTAAATAAGGATGAAAATATACTTGAGTTTCCTTACTTCCCTCAAATGTGGTTCTTTTCCTTCACAGTTGAAAGATGCTTCTAAGTTATGTTTGTGAAAAACAACTTGCTCTTCCTCTCTTTAACCAAATGACAGAAATTATGGCTTGATCAAACCTAGGTGTTTACAGACTAGGATTTCAAAACCATAACCACGTCCAAATTGCCAGGAGAATTTGCATCCCTCATTATACTAAGTGGGATGGGAGAGGGAAGAAGGTGCTATGATTATATTAGTATTCATTCTCCTATAAATATTCTAAGAGAAGCTCTTCAATTAAGGAAAATGGGTTCTTTTAAAAGAACCCTTTTCATCTTCTCTTAAGTTTTATGTTTTCTTGAATTTGAGAAAGCTCATCTATGACAAGCATTTTCTAAAGGAATAACTTTATGATGTTTCGATTCAAATGTTGGCATGAGATTGATAGAAACAATGTATTTTTTTTCCTCCCACAAATAGTATTATGACAAGTGAGTAAAATGTGGCAATGAATGGAGAAGTCTGCTATTTAATGTGTGCGCTGATATTAAAACAGGCCTGTCTCTGTCAAACAAGTCCCTGTTCTGAGACTAGCACCAACTTTTTTTTTTCCATTTGGTTTCCAGAATCAGTAAATTTACATTGGCAGAAAAAAAGCTGTCACATTTGAGAGTATTTTGTTACAGCCATTATCTCATAACTTTCAAAGTCTTTTAGCAAAATCAGATTTTTTTACTGAAAGCCTACATCGCTTCATAACATTTAAAAAGAAAATGACAGTCTGTTTCCCTTCCTCTTTCTAAAGAAATATATTGGAACATGACGACGGCTGATGGAAAAACACCTCTGTCATTAAAGAATGAAGACCCAAATTGCCACAGCCTTTTAACAACAGAATACTAGAGTTAGAAGGGACCTTGGAGGTCTTCTAGTTCAACTCCCAGCTCAGGCAGGAAGCCCTTTACCCATGATGGTGAGCCTATGGCAGGCAGAGCCCTCTCAGTGGGCACGTGAACCATCACCAACTGCTCTTCTGGTTTCTGGCGTACATGTGTGTTGCCAGCCAGTTGGTTTTCACAGGCATTAGAGTGCCATAAAATGGCCTAAAATCAGGCCATTTGGGGGGTGTTTTCAGGCCATTTCCAGGCTGTTTTCTGGGTTGTTTTCAGGCCCTTTTCGGTTCAAAAATAGCTGAAAAATGCCCCCCAAAACAGGGATGTGCACACCGGCCAGCTGGTCTTCAGGTTTCTGGTGCTCTGGCACATCAGTGGTGGTTACGACCATTAGGCCCCGGTAAGGGCATACTGGTGCCTGCCAGGAGCACCGGATACTGTTCCGGTACAGTGCTCCGGAGGGCCCGCCTCACGCTCCTAATAGATTTCTTAGTTCTACACTGCTTTTCCCAGTATCAAAGGTTATTAAGAACAGTAGTTTTCTGAGTTTCTTGCAATCAACTCAGTACTTTCTTAATATGAATCAAATAGTGGTATGCTGTTGTTCGTAGGTTTTGTGTAGATAATAACTTTTACTTTTTCTGACCAAGTCTTTGAATTTTAGCAACAGAAGAACACATATTTAAAATAGCAATAGCAATAGCAGTTAGACTTATATACCGCTTCATAGGACTTTCAGCCCTCTCTAAGCGGTTTACAGAGTCAGCATATCGCCCCCACAGTCTGGGTCCTCATTTCACCCACCTCGGAAGGATGGAAGGCTGAGTCAACCTTGAGCCAGTGAGATTTGAACCGCTGAACTGCAGATAACAGTCAGCTGAAGTGGCCTGCAGTACTGCACCCTAACCACTGTGCCACCTCGGCTCTAACTTGATCAAAACCCAGTAGAAAAGCACATGCATAACTTGAATCATCAAGGCACATGTGCTTTTTGAGAAGGAAGTTATTCAGTATCTTTTAAGAATTCTGACTTAACCAAATGTTGCTTTACTAATGATATGTTCGATTTAGGTAGTAATAGCCTCAATAACTTTGGATATTTGGTCACACCTTAGAGGAATAATTATCTATTCCCTCTTTGTACTTTTCATATGATTTGCTCAAAGGAAATGCAGTAATGATTTCACTTCCAAAAACTTTTTAAAAAAAACTTTATTTCTTTATATCTTTCTCTCCATGGAGAAGTAGGCATGCTTGCTTTAAGATAATATGGAGCTAGCATTGGATGGTTGTAATAAATCAGAGAACACCCCCTCCCCTCAAATTGTCTTGTCCTTTAAAGTTGTGGCATGAAAAAGATCCAACACTCGGAATTTAAGTACTTTCTCTGTCTGGGGTGTGTGTGTGACACAAGGACAGGGTAAAGATGCGAGAGAGAGCAAGCAAGCGCTCTCCCCACCCTCCCCAAGATATAGTGAATAATGCCGTCGTTGATTTAATTAGCAAATTCTAGATGTGCTGACAAAGGACATTTTCATGGGAGATGCACTGTGTTGTGTCAGTGGTCTAAATGAATAGGCTGAGCTGAGTTCCTGGTAATAACAGATGAACAACACAACTTGCCAGACCTCAAACAGTGCATAAATCAATTTGCTGGGAATTAACCACTTGCTTTCAAAATTAGGGGTTACTTGACAGGGTTTCAGTGATTAGGTTGTCAAGGACCTGCATTTTGAGCTGGGATTTATCTATCATTGATAGGAGTATATCCTTCTGCAGGCTCTGGATAGCAGTCTTCTACATTAGGCTAGTTAGGGTGGGCTTCACCTTTTTTAAGTGCCAGATGGCATTTGGAGGTGGACAAATGAAGCTACAACAGGAGTACTTATCAGAAAGAAAATGTGCTGGCCTTGTAAAATGCTGACAGCGTTCAGGATATTAGTAATGAATATATGTATGCGTCAAATGTTTCTGAATTGTCACATGGCCTTTCTTTTCGATAAAGGGCTTAAACATTTGTGATATGCATTGCCCAAAAAAGAAAGTGCCCGTTACTTAGGGAAATTAACAAGAAGCACAAAGTTATTCTAAAGTCATTGTGTTGTGTAGAAGTCAAATATGTTGCCTAACTAAGACAGGATCACTATTTTCGTGATTAAACTTCAAATTCAGACATGACAATGTAAGCAATAGTAACCCTGTGTCTCTCATATCAATCACATAGACCAAGAAAAGTCACCCTAAATAGCGTAAGGTGGCAACCCCTGATCTGTGGATCATAGACTGGTACCGGTTCATGGCTTGCCAGCAACTGGGCTATGCAAATAAGCGAAACCCTATCTGTGGGATGCAGGCAGCATGCAAAACCATGCCCTGTCCGGTCCAAAAAAAAAAACCTTTCTTCATGGAACAGGCCCCTGGTGTTCACTGAGTCTTAGAAGATTGACTGAAGTTCAAATCAAGTAATTATTCATTTCTATTCTGTAGTCTCAAATGTTTTAAAACTTGGAGAGAGAAAGAATAAGCAAGGCATTCTCAAAAGCAGTGTTCATGCTGTGAGTCTTAATTTTTGTCCTTAAGACTAAGAATTAAGGCTATGCAATGATTTGGATTCATTTTAGAAAGGTGAGTTTTGGAGTGCATGTGGATATAAACAAATATCTGCCAGCACCTCTTTAAAGCAGCCACATCTTTTCTTGAGCTTATGTAAAAGTTGCAAAACTTTGCTATTCATTTGGGGGCGGGGATTCTTGGCTGTTTTATTCCTATTCCCAGGTACTCAAAAATACGCTGTTGTGCCGCCTCAACACACAGGTGTTGTGTTCCTCTGGGAGATGTATGAAGAACGCTGGGTGTGTAAGCCATACCCTCCTACATCATCAGCAGAGGGTTACCCAAAGAGTGAAGGTCATCCCAGTTGCCCAGCTGAAGAAGTAGCAGCAATAAAGGAGATGCTAGAGGCAGATGATCAGTTTGCTGACAATGGCAGAGGCATCATTTCGGACCGTGCAGGAGAAAGCAATGGTAAATCACTCCTGTACTTTACCAAGAAAACCACATGGATAGGCAATATAAAGTGATTGATGAGCTACTGCCTGATGATGGGCCCCTCAGGTCAGATGGCAATCAACGTGCTACTTTCAGAGTACTAATAGTGTTTATGATGTGGCTATATTAAAGTCTTCAGGGCGTCTAGTTGCTGAAGTTGCCATGCAGTAAAAGAAAATCTGTAGCTGCAAAAGACAGAATTAAAATGGGAACCTGAAACATAATAAATATGAACATGGCCTCCATACAATAAAAGATGAAATATCTTAATAAATTGTGATGGTTGTTTGTTGGTATATCCAGGAATAATAATATTAAAGATGTGGTTTCATTTCAAATTTATTTTTTAAAATTGTCCAAGTAACGCTGTGTATTTCTTTTCACTGCTTATGAGGGTTTTGAACCCCACAAATGGTAAAATATTCCTTTGTTTATTTCCAGCATTTATTATTATATGATTTGTTTAACTTTGCAGTTTCGGATGGAGTTGTATGCTATCTGTGAAACATTTTGTATCATCTTTCTCTTAAAATGTAACTTGGGTGAATTTCGTTGATTTGCTCCATAGTTCTTCCCACTGTATTGTGATTGTTTCATTGAAGTTTTGCATATATTTTATCATGCAATTTTTGTTTTTCTGTTTCCATGTCATATCTAAGTAATAGTTTATATGTACAATGCCTTACACTGTATATAAAGTTGGTTCTGTATGGATGTTTCACATTCTCAAAAAAGAAGAATGAAGCCCTTTCTTGTTTTTGAGGTCAGTTTTTATTCTTCAAAGAGAGATCCAACGTAGAATTAAGAAGACATTTCCTGACAGTGAGAACAATTAATCAGTGGAACTGCTTGCCTTCAGAAGTTGTGGGTGCTCTTAAGAGGCAATTGGACAGCCATTTGTCCAGAATAGTATAAAGTTTTCTGGTTGGCTATGAGCCTGGACTAGATGACCTCCAAGGTTCCTTCCAACTCTGTTATTATGTATTCTGTAAACAATTTGTAGATGTATCAATCATGGTATATTGTGACCTTCACCAGATAATTCTTGTCTTATTCTGCAAGTAATCTTGTTCTACACTGAATATGAATGAACTGCACCTGTATATGTAAATCTTTTCTGCTAATATTTTTTAAGGCGAATGATAAATAAAAGGGATGAAACTGGACATCCTTGCCAGGTGCCTTTTATCACTTGAATTTCTGCAGAAAGTGCCGCATTGATTATGATCTTACCCATTTGCTATTTGTATTATACTTTTGATCCAGGCTTGAAATTATTCTACTTACCCAAAGTTCTTGTGTCCTGGAGTGCTTATGTATCTGTTTCCAGCTTACCAGGAGAAGCCTGATGTTAGTGCTTACAGCTACTTAGTGATAAAGCTGATTGAGTTGGGAAGTAGTTGGTTTTCTTTTCTCCGGAAGCATATAAAGAGGATGATCAGTTTTTTGTGGGAGATGCTGTAATAGTTAATTTATGTGCTGGGCCATGGGTTGGACAGACAATATTGATGGCTTTCTTTACATTACACCAGTCTGTTATTCTGTGATTACTATCAACTCAGTGATAGCTTTTCCTCTTCTACTTTTTTCCACTCTCAGAGAATAAAGTTGTCAGCAAGAGGTTGATATTTTCTTAAAAAATGATTAGTAGAATCTCCCAACAGATTTTAGGGTAAACAGTCTCCCATCACTATGACTCCATCACTCTAGACCTGTGTTTCTCAACCTTGGCCACTTGAAGATGTCTGGACTTCAACTCCCAGAATTCCCCAGCCAGCGAATGCTGGCTGGGGAATTCTGGGAGTTGAAGTCTGGACATCTTCAAGTGGCCAAGGTTGAGAAACACTGCTCTAGAAATACATGCAATTTTCTTTTGAAAGACATTGTCCATACCTTCTCTGGTTGGGTGGGTGATACTGAACATGGACAACAATATTGCTTCTATTTTTTAATTCATATATTTAAAGCCAAATGCTGGTTGTAGCATTCCAGATTGAGTCCCTTGGATTTCTGAGGAATTAAAATGGACATTTTAATATATCCATCCAGAATAACTGCTGTATATTAATGTGACATGGTAAAACATTTATTATGGCATCAGAAACTTCTGAATATGGAACATTGCATGAATCATTTAATAAAGAATATGTAATTTTTGGCAGAAGGTCAGAGTGCTAGGTTATAAATGAGCACTAATTTGCTTAGAAACACACAGAAATGGGATAGCCAAAAAAAAGCAGGGGTCATATAAGATTAAAGTAATTTAAAAGAATCCAGTTTCAGGAGGGAAAATAAACTAGAGAGCACAGTGGTTTCTGAGTTTTCTTTAGATGACATTAGGATAGATACTCAAGGCTCCTTGTTTTAAGAAGGAGAACAAAAGGACTGACAATGAAATAATTATATGAAATACTTAAATAAGTTAGCAAATTAAATTAACTAATTAAACATTAAGGTAATTTAATCCAGAGGGTATATTATATAGGCAGGAATCCTTGAAGTTCTCAAGTGTGAAATTGGTGGACTAACTACTGGCCCCATAAGCCCCTAGCTCTGGGTAGCAGCTAATAATAATTTGTAGATTCTGTGATATGAAATGAGTGGTTTGTATCACTTTCTTTCTCTGCTTTGGAAGAAATGTGGAGAGATATTTTAAGAAAAATTTATGTCCAAGGAAGGCTGCACAACCTATGTTAATTTAAGTTCAAGTTAAAAGGTACCAAATTCAGTCTAAAGTGTGACTACTCCATAATGCATGTTAAAATCGGATTTAGGGCATTTATGATTTGAGCTGCTCTCTTGCCACAATGACTTGACTTTAAGCACATACAACTTCCCAAGTCTCTGTCATGGCTTTCTGATTAGCTAGGTGAGATAATAATTAAGAGATGAGCTGGGGGCACCTCATTCAAACTTATTAAGTCTTGCACGCTAGCCACTCCATTCACTAATCATTTTTATGCTCTTTAAAATCAGGCCATTCCATCCACTCCATGCTTCCTATCTGCACTTCATTTAATCAGCATGGTGGTTCATTCATTCATTCATTCATTCATTCATTCATTCATTCATTCATTCATTCATTCATTCATTCATCCATTCCATTCCATTCCATTCCATTCTTATTCATTCATTCATTCATTCACCCATCTCAAATTAATAACTCTCGGTTGCTAATAATAATTAAAACAGCATGAAGACATAAAACAACAACATTGTTATTCTGGAGTTACAGATAGTAAAAGCAAAGATAAAGGTTTCCCCTGTTCAGTTCTATCTGTCTCTAGGAGGAGATGTTCATCTCTATTTCTTAGCCAAGGGAGCCAGCATTATCTGAAGACATTTCCATGGTCATGTGCCCAGCATGGCTACATGACGAAGTGCACAGAACTCTCTTACCTTCCCACCAAAGTGGCATCTATTTATCAACTCACATTTCCAACTGCTAGGTGTGCAGGGGCTGGGCAAGTATGGGATCTCACCCTGTCATGCCTCGGGTTTGAACCCAGGCTGTTAGTTTTCCAGCCAACAAGTTCAGCATCTTTAATCACTGAGTCACTGTACCCGCTTTACAGAGAATACTGTCATTCAATCCTTGCTCAGCTAGTAGCCGAGTGCCCAGAGTGCCAACCACTGAATGCTCATACTCTGTTATAAACTTCCCAATCACTTCGCAAAACAAAAGAAACAAGCAGAAGTCTCACCAGCAGCCAAACAGGAAATGGAACTTAAAGAGTCTGAATGAAGCATGAAATAAGAAATGGTGATCCTAATTTCATTCATCATTGGAACTTGGGAAAATTGGGGGGAAAAGCTGATTTTGCAAGGTTGGTGAAGAACTGGTTAATGTAGGAATTTTAGAATTTTTAGAATTTAGAATTTTATTAGAATTTGTAGGCCGCCCTTTTCCCTGAGGGGACTCAGGGCGGCTCACACAAAAACTGGGAAAGGGGAATACAGACATTAGGACAAAACATGTAATAAAATAGCAAGCAACAAACACTCATCATTCGGGCGGGGTAACTATCCTATCCCCAGGCCTGACGGGCGAGCCAGTTCTTCAAGGCTATGCGGAAGGCCTGGACGGTGGAGAGGGTACGAATCTCCACGGGGAGCTCGTTCCAAAGGGTCGGGGCTACTGCTGAGAAGGCCCTCCTCCTTGTAGTTGCCAGCCGACACTGGCTGGCCGATGGAATACGGAGGAGGCCTAATCTATGAGATCTTATCGGTCGTAGGGATGTAATTGGCAGAAGGCGGTCTCTCAAGTATCCAGATCCACTGCCATGTAGGGCTTTATGGGTGATTAATAGCACCTTGAAGCGCATCCGGAGATCAACAGGTAGCCAGCGCAGCTCGCGGAGGATAGGTGTTATGCGGGTGAATCGGGGTGCACCCGCAATCACTCGCGCGGCTGCATTCTGCACTAGCTGAAGTCGCCGGATGCTCCTCAAGGGCAGCCCCATGTAGAGCACATTGCAGTATTCCAGCCTAGAGGTCACAAGGGCCCGAGTGACTGTTGTGAGAGCCTCCCGATTCAGGTAGGGTCGCAACTGGCGCACCAGGCGAACCTGGGCGAATGCCCCCCTGGTCACAGCCGTCAAGTGGTGGTCAAATGACAGCTGTGGATCCAGGAGGACTCCCAAGTTGCGAACCCTCTCTGAGGGGTATAAAATTTGACCCCCCAGCCTGAGTGGTGGAATAATAACCAAATCTTTGGGAGGGAAACACAACAGCCACTCGGTCTTTTCTGGGTTGAGCACAAGCTTGTTCACCCTCATCCAGTCCATAACTGCCTCAAGACCCCGGCTCATCACGTCAACCGCTTCATTGATTTGGCACGGGGCGGACAGATACAATTGAGTATCGTCCGCATATTGATGGTATCTAATCCCGTGCCTGCGGATGATCTCTCCCAGCGGTTTCATGTAGATGTTGAATAGTAGGGGGGATAAGACCGAACCCTGAGGCACCCCATAATTTAGGGGCCTAGGGGACGATCTCTGCCCCCCCACTAACACCGACTGCGACCTGTCCGAGAGGTAGGAGGAGAACCACCGTAACACGGTGCCTCCCACTCCCACCTCCCGCAGTCGTCGCAGAAGGATACCATGGTCGATGGTATCGAAAGCCGCTGAGAGGTCAAGGAGGACCAGGATGGAGGAACGTCCTTCATCTCTGGCTCTCCAGAGATCATCCATCAATGCGACCAAAGCGGTTTCTGTGCTGTAACCGGGCCTGAAGCCTGACTGGAAGGGGTCTAGGTAGTTTGCTTCCTCCAAGGACCGTTGGAGCTGGAAGGCCACCACCTTCTCAACAACCTTCCCCAGGAAGGGAAGGTTGGAGACTGGACGATAGCTATTAAGAACAGCTGGATCCAAGGATGGTTTCTTCAGGAGGGGTCTCACCACCGCCGCTTTCAGTGCGGCGGGGAAGTTCCCCTCCCGAAGGGAGGCGGTCACAACCGCCTGGATCCAGCCTCGTGTCACCTCACTGCAGTTAGTAACCAGCCATGAGGGACACGGATCCAGAACGCAGGTGGAAGTACTTACAGCTCTCATGGCCTTGTCCACATCCCCGGGGGTAACGTCTTGAAACTCAACCCAGAGCTGTTCTACTTGGTCCCCCCGCGCCTCGGCTGGAACTGCGGGGGTGGAGTCCAAGTCCGACCGAAACCGAGCAATTTTGTCCGCTAAAAATTGGGCATATTCTTCAGCTCTGCCCTGCAAGGGTTCCCCCGCCTCCCTTTTGTTCAATAGGGAGCGGGTTATCCTAAACAGGGCGGCTGGGCGAGACTCAGCGGATGCTACCAGGGTGGCTATGTGCGATCTTTTTGCTGCCCTAAGTGCCCTGGTGTATTCCCTGGTGCAGGTGGTTACCATTGCCCGGTTCGATTCGGACTTATCGGACCTCCAACGGTGCTCTAGGCATCTCCTCCGGCGCTTCATCTCCCGGAGTTCCTCGGTGAACCAAGGGGGTCTCCGGGATCCGCCGCCTCGGAGGAGCCGCAGTGGTGCAATCCGGTCGAGGGCCTCCGACGCTGCCGAGTGCCACGCAGCAGCCAGAGTCTCCACCGGATTGTGGGCGAAAGAGTCAGGAATAACCCCAAGCTCTGTCTGGAACCTTACTGGCTCCATAAGACGCCTGGGGCGGAACCACCTGGTCGGTTCCTCCTCCCTACAGTGGGGGTTTGGCCTCCGGAAGTCGAGCCTCAGTAGGCAATGGTCTGACCACGACAGGGGTATGATGTCACTCCCCCTCAGACCAAGATCACAAATCCACTGCTCCGAGAGAAATACGAGGTCAAGCATGTGTCCCGCTGAATGGGTTGGGCCCCGAATTACTTGGGTCAAGCCCATGGCTGTCATGGAAGCCATGAACTCCTGCGCCCCATCAGAGTTTTCACCGAGCGACGGCAAATTAAAGTCCCCCAGGACCATCAACCTAGGGAACTCAATTGCCAGCTCGGCTACCGACTCGAGGAGCGAGGGGAGGGCTGCTGCAACGCTGTTGGGAGGCAGGTACGTTAGCAGCAGACCCACTTGACCCTTGAGGTCCAACTTTAACAGCAAAGACTCACACCCGACAATCTCCGGAGCAGGGACCCTACGAGGAACTAACGACTCTCGGATAACAGCGGCCACACCCCCACCCCTTCCCTGGGCTCTCGGCTGATGCAGCACCTGAAATCCTTCTGGGCACAGCTCTACAAGGGGGACTCCTCCCTCTGGGCCCAGCCAGGTCTCAGTAATACATGCCAGGTCTGCCCTCTCGTCTAAAATTAAGTCCCGGACGAGAGGAGCTTTATGTACAACAGACCTGGCATTTAGCGACAACAGCCTGAGACCAGGGTCCTGACTACTTGCGCCATCTGGTCTTGGAGTGGGACTCCTAGGGCCGGAAGGAGGGATCTCTGTAATGTAGCGAACCCTCCTTCCCCGGTAATGGCCTGCCCTAAAGTCCCCGCCGTATCTGCCCCTCCCTGTTACGACCGCAATACCCCGACCCTCTCCCGTGTCTCTGGTCCCCTCAACCACCCCCGTGGCCCCCGCAACTCCCGGCAGGTCCTCCGAATCACGCATACTCATACACTCCCCCAAACAGTCCCCACGTAAGAAGTTAAAAACACAAAATTACAACAATATGATCATAAAAAAGTGGGACATTCATCCATCTCAAGCGTACCTCAAGCATAACCCATACAAAGACGGAAGAAAAAGGTGAAAGAAAAGAAAGAAATTATAAATTGCGCATAAAAATTGATTGGTTTAAAGTGCGAATAGTTCTGGGAAGGTCCAAAAAAAAAAAAGTCCAAGATGGTTAAGGCAAGAAGAGGGCCTTCTATGTACTGTAAGTACCCCCGCTCGGCCAGTAGTGGCGCTATCTGTGGCCGCAGGTCCAAGGCGGCATCAGGCAACAATGGCCGTGGCAGATGAAAGTGTAGATAAAAGAGCAGATGAAGATATACTCCAAAAGGTCCAAAAGCCGCATTCCAAGAGGAGTCTAGACCCACCCAGCAAAAGGCCCTGCAATGGCAATGGCAACGGCCCAGTGGGGGGGAGAATGCACCAACAGGGGAGGCCAAGCCGAGGGGAGAGGAAGGGGGATGCAGTAGCAGCAGATGAAGACAGCCTCCCATTCTCTCCCAGTGCTGTTCCAGGCTAACCGCCTTCTCCCTGGGGCAATGAATAGTCCAATGCAGGTCCACAGCAACCAAACACACAGACGAGAAAGAAAGTAGCATAAAGGGGGGGGAGAGATTTTTCTCAGCCAGCAAGTGGAGGAGAGTCAAGGCTCTCTCAGGTCAGCCGGGTCACAACGAACCTCCAACGATAGTTATCCAACGCCTCTAACCGAGTTGGGTCGCGATGCCTTCCAAGCGGCACCCGGGCGGTGTCTTTAAAGGCCGCTCTGAATCAGCTGGGCCGCGGCGTCTTCCGGGCGCCCCCGAACGGCGTCAGCGTCTTTCGCAAAAGGCAGCCTCGGGGAGCAAAATCTCTCCACTCCGCTGCCAGCACCAAACTCTCCGTAAGATCGCTCTTGCCCTGATCTCTCTTCAGCCTCCGAACGGCAACCGGGTGGTGTCTCTGAGCGCCTCACTAATCAGCTGAGCCGCGGCGTCTTCCGGGCACCTCCGAGCGGCGTCGGCGTTTTTTGTAAAAGGCAGCCTTGGAGAGCAAAATCTCTCCAGTCCACTGCCAACACCAGACCCTCCGAGAAATCGCTCGCGCCCTGGTCTCTCTCACGCTCGATTTCTAGGAGCAATTTCTCCTTCTTTTGGCTATTTTTCCAGTGTGGACGCCGGAGCGAAAAGCCCGGCAGCCATGTTCCTTCGCACATGCGCATAGGAGTTTCCAATGGTTCATTGGTGGTTTGTAATTCACACAGTGTGATCAAGAATGACTAGTAATACAAGTGGTACAATGTTGTTGTATAGTAGGACTCAGTAAAGCTACCAGAGATCTCAGAATGATGACCTGAAACCTCTTCTGAACATCATCCTAAGAATGCTCCCCTGGTTTGTTTAGTACAACTTCATTTTTTTGAAAGACACACAATATTGGATCTGGATAAAGGGCTACATTGCATCTGCCCATAAAAACTTATTAGCATTTAAATGGAGCCATCTAGGAAGAATAAAAAAAAACTACTTTTCACCTCATGGGGTTGTCTAGGTAACAGATAGAAGAATACAGATGGGAAGGACAAGAGGTGCATTTTGCTGACTTCTAAATTGGAACATTGTATAACGGAGGTAGTTATGCCAAACCAAGAGAGCTATCACACTTTTTAGCACACTGGGTTTCATGTGTGTATGGGGCATTCTGTTCAGAATATGTTTGCAAATTAGACAGCAATTGCAACCTCTCTATTGAAACTGAAATTGGGGCTCATTGAAATAATTTGCAGAGTATTGTGGAAGTGAGCAGAAGGTGACTAGGTAAGAAGTTGGACTTTATCTTACTAACTAAAGCTAGTATCCAGGGATCCAATGTACTGGGTTAATTTGCATACTATAGAGTGGCTGAGAAATGAGTAGAAGGTCACTATGAGCACCAGAGGTTGGATTTCAGCTCTTCAGCGCAAACTAGCATTTGTACTAATTGTACATTGCAAAACTTAACAAATCAATTACTCTCCCCCTTTTCCTTGTCCCCTTTCTTTGGGTAAGATATATATATATATATATATATATATATATATATATATATATATATATATATATATATATATATATATATATATATATATATATATATATATATATATATATATATATATATATATATATATATATATATATATATATATATATATATATATATATATATATATATATATATATATATATATATTCGAATCCCAGTTCGGGTATGGCTAGCTGATACAACCCCCGGTATGCCCAAATATGGGAGGAAGATCACTACTTCCATTCTCTGTCCTTCGGCTCGTCACAAGAGACCATCCAGACAGAAACCCAATATTTTTACTGTTGCCTTTTTGTTACATTTGTTGTATTTGTGCTGATAAATAAATAAATCTAAATAGATACCTTCACCCTGGCTTGGCTGATAAGGAGTCGAGCTCTGTGGCTTAGTGGTTAACACATCTGCCTAAGATGCAATACAGCACAGGTTCGATTCCCAGTAAGGGTATGGCTAGCTGATGAGAGCTAAATAGCTTGAAATAGATTTATACTAGTCTCCCTTTATTTATTTATCAGCACAAATACAACATATATATATTTGTTGTTTTCTTCCTATCCAAACTTTATTGAAAACTCCCAGTGATGGAGTACCTACAGTTTCAGAAGACAGGCTGCACTGCTGCTTAGTAGCCCTCAAACTCAGGATATTATTTCCTATTTCAACTTTGGATTTTTCTATGTAAAGTTTCCATCCACAGGTGCTTGTCCTACATTACAGTGCACTTTATTGAGAACAGATCCAGTCATTGATCTGGAATGGTCTAAGTATTCCTGTTCTGGGCAGGAGTTTGGACTACAAGGTTTCTAAGCTTCCTTTCAACCCTGTAATCAGGTCATATTCTGTGACTGAGATGTCCTATTTTCTTCAAGATTAGAATTCTAATCTCTTTCAAGAAGTTGTGTGTGAACAAGATATTTAAATTTGATGTTACTGAACGTCTACTTCATAGACAGGATCTTCCAATTAAACATACCTGGCCCTAAGATCTTCGGAAGAAAGCCTTTAGAAACTGTCCTTCCTCACACATGGCAGAGGACATTCTCATGTGCTATGTCAGCCTTAGAGATAGTCCAGACAAGAAGCACACTCCCGAATACTAGCAGTACCTTTATTATAAGGTTACATTAACAGAATCCTGAAGTACATTTCTCCACACTGACTTTTACAATCCAAAAAATTGGGACTGTAAATTCTTTCTGAGACATTTGCCATGCCCCAGTTCCTTTGGTGGCCTCAGCTGTCTCTTTTCTGACCATTACCTTGTCTCCAGCTCTTTCCCCTGTTTCCCATGTCCATTCCCATGTCCATTGCATCTTGCTTAATCAATGTGTATGACTTGTTGTTGTTGTTCTTGCTCTTGTTGCTCTTGTTGTTCTTGTTGTTCTTGTTGTTGTTGTTGTTGTTGTTGTTGTTCTTCTTCTTCTTCTTCTTCTTCTTCTTCTTCTTCTTCTTCTTCTTCTTCTTCTTCTCCTCCTCCTCCTCCTCCTCCTCCTCCTCCTCCTCCTCCTCCTCCTCCTCCTCCTCCTCCTCCTCCTCCTCCTTTTTGGTATGTTGTCAGGCATCTTAGATCTTTGCCTGAGCAAAAATATGGTATATAAATACATAAATAACAAGGAGAAAACCTAACCATGTATCCTAATAAAATCAGTGGACTTTTTATGCCTCTGGGATATAATTCTTACTACTCCTTGGGGGATGATGAGCTATATATTAATAGCTATTCTTATATCTATGGTTACCATTCTGCAAAAGATCATAATTGCAGTCTTGATCTCAAGTCACATTTGCAAGATAGCCTCTCTTCTTAAACCTCACTACATTTCATGCATATTGCAACCCTTAGAGACATCTTTGAATTCTAATTTTGTCTGTGCTGGCTAATTCTCTTAGAGCCATTCATATTTTATATATTTTTACTGTTCTTCTACTGTAGCTTGCATCAGTGTTTTCCCTGGTCAGATCAACCTATTTGTTTGGTTTCTTCCATGCTTCCCAGGATGGGAGAAACAATGTAATATGCCGTAGTAGATTCCAGACATGAGTGTTTCCTACCACAGACTTATCTGGTGATGTCAGGGATGGAAGTTAGGAATTTTTATATTGAAGGCAAATACTGTATTTCAGATCTATAGGTTTTCCACTGAACTTTTAGGATTGGTAACAAAATGAAATAGCTAAATGTTTCAAAAGATTGGCTTAGTGTGGTGGATCCATTGCTTACTATATAGCAGTGATGGCTAATCTTTTCGTTGCTGTGTGCTGAAACTGTGCATATGCAATAATGCATAATGCAATGTGCATTTGACTCCCCGCATATTCCCCCATGCATGTGCATGTGGCTCCCCATGTGTGCCTCCCCCACATGTTCATGTGACCCCCATCCCCACACATGTATGCATTCCACCCCTGCAATTGCACATGACCCCTCCACGCATGCACCCCACCCCCACGTATGTGCATCAGAGGCCAAAAACCAGCTTCCCAGCGAGAGGCACATGCACAGGCACGGTGGAGCTGAGCTGTGGTGACGGCTCGCATGCCCACATAGAGGGCTCTGCGTGCCACCTGTGGCACCTGTGCCATAGGTTCGCCATCACAGCTATATAGTATGATCAAGAAAGCTAGTGTTCTATATCTAGTGGAAAACAAAGGATATAAACTCAAGGTCTTGCATACTCTGTCTATCAAAGATAACCCACAATTACAAAAACACAACTGTTGTTCTTGATACTTGCACATGTTAAGCCACATTGTTGACAAGATTCTTTGAAAGATAAAGAGGTGAATGAAATAATTTGTTTTTTTAAGTGACAAAATGCTGACTGTTGGCTCATTTTTCTGGCACTTAAGAATGCAGAAATACGACTGCCAAAATTAATCTGGTTACTCACAGGTACAAATGAAATCAAATGCCATTACATGCTAATTATTTAGATAATGTGGCGTGACTCTCAATTAATCACAAGGCTTGTTACTAAGCTGCATCATACGTTGTGAGTTTAAGGTTTGCTCAAGAAATAACACTTTATTTTTTCATTCTGTTGGATGTCCATCACTTTGTATTTTCCTTTCACAGGTGGCCTTATGCAATAAAGTCGTGTTTCTGAGGCTTGATAACTTTAAGAACATGGCTGGCTAGGGAATCCTGGGAGTTGAAGTTCTTAAAGCTGCCATGCTTAGAAATCCTGCACTGAAAAGTAACTTATTCCTGGGGGTATTTGGGGCTAATAAGTTTGTTTAAATAAATTTAGCAGATTGTGCTATTCGTTTTTATAGCTATACTAGCCGATAACCTGGCTTTGCCTGGATATTTATTTATAGGGGGAAAATGTCCAGACCAAAGGTAATTTCTAATGTTAGATTTTTCCCCTTACCAGAGGGAGCCCCCTTGTGAAGTACTGTGAAGCCATTGCCATAGCAACTCTACTGCGCTGTACAGTAGAAGCCATTTTAGGGCACAACAGACTGTATCTTAACAGAGGACACACCCTGAGGGGTCTTAGGGGTGTCCCCATGGTATTTGTTTCCAGAGAGTAAGTCATTTGTATACCATGTTTGGTTGAAATTGCTTGAGGAGTTCCAGAATTACCCTGGAACACACACACACACAAACACACACACACACACACACACACACACACACACACAATTTTCAGAAGCAAGAGCTTAAGAAGAAACTATTTCTACCTGAAGTATCTCTGCCTGACATAGTAACATTTCATTTGCAATAGTTTTTTTTATTTAAATGTGACAATATTCAAATTGTTCTTTAGTCTGAAATCTTTGAGACAGAACTATGGTTTGTTCTTTTTTTTTGTGTTTAAGCATTTTGTCTCTTGTAGAATTAGTTTCCTGCTGGAAAGCATGGGAGTTACAATCTAACATATTTGAGAGCATCAAATTGCTTAAGCCTGTTGTAGAGAGATTGAAGCAGTATCTCTGCTCGTGGAATCATGGATTCACTTTCTCAGAGAGTATTGTAACCTTGTCGTCAGTTATGGATATTCTCTGCCACATAATTCTGTCACAAGAGTAGCTTATCCCTGAACGTCAGTTCCTGAGCTGCTGTCTTTCCGTTTCCATCAAATATTCCCTATTCTTGTGACAAAGTGATGTAACAGGAACAGCAATGGCTCCAAATGAAGCCATTCTTCTGACAAAGATAGAGAGACCGTAATGAGAACAGAAAATGGCACAAAATCAATTCACACTCATGACAACTTTAAGATTGTAATGAGGACAAGAAAAACAGTCTGAAATTTATCAATTCTTATGACAACCTTGTGACAGTAATGAAAGCAGCAAATGGTATGAAATTGGTCCACTCTTGGGGCTGACACTGAAACAAAACCAAAAAAATAGCATTATGCTTATCTGTCCTTCTCACAACCCTGAGAGTGCCACAAGAACAGATGAGGTTAGGGAAATTAATCCATTCCAGTTATAAACAATCAGCATGTAGTTAAAAGTCACACATTATGTTAAAAAGCAGTGAAACTGAAGGTTTGATCCCAACTAACCCCTAAGGACAATTAAACCAGTGGAAACGATTCTGGGATTATCAATACAATTATAGTATACATTCCGTATTAAAAGGCAACAGCCTGGCAGGAAATGCAGAAGCAAAGAATATTTTTGCTCATTTCTCAGATAAACTTAATTTGACTAAAAATAGAATTGATATGTTAATGCACAGTTTCTATGTGCGTATGTATCTATACCAGGGGTCTGCAACCTGTGGCTCTGGAGCCACATGTGGCTCTTTCACCCCTCTACTGCAGCTCCCTGTTGCTCAAAATATGCGTCACAATTGCCAATGTGCAATACGCGCTGGCACGCAATTTATTGAGGTCTTCGACCCAGCTTTTTTTTAGTTCAAAATGTTTTTATAGTAGGCAGAAATAAAAAAAAATGTTTTCTCTGTAGCAGTTCAGTGATTTCATAAATGCAACATACTCTTGTTTTTTTATACATAGCATAAAGGTAACTAATAATAATATATGCAGTGCTATCTTCATTTTAGATGTCAAAAGGGTTTTGGGGCTCCCAGTGTTTTCTTTTCGGTGGGAAAGGGGTCCAAATGGCTCTTTGAGTGTTTAAGGTTGCTGACCCCTGGTCTATACATACACACTTGTCAAGAAAAGCAAAAGTACAGTATCCAAGGTTAATACAGTGCTTCAGTGACTTCTCCAATATAAAGTGCAGAAGAGAAGAGAGGTGCAGCTGTAGGGCTGCCGTTTTTCATAGTTTTCAGAATGCATGACTGGGCAGGCTTGCTCCCTTCCCCATAACTGAAACTGAAACCCACAAAGTGTGCATAAGTCAATTAAGTTGTCATAATTGTTTGGAGAAAGCTTGTACTTAACTTACAACCTCAACACAGGTCTATGCTATTAAAGCTGGGGAATGGTTCTTTAAGAATTCTAAAGCAACACTTGGAAAGAAGACAGAAGAGAAAGGTCACAGGGACTAATAAAAAACAGGGACAGAGGTCACTGTCCTTTGAAGTCAGTTATTTCAAACTATTCACTATCAAAAATCAATAGCACCTTTCTGACCGGAGAATTGGAAATGCTAAAAGGATCTGGTTTGGGGATCACAGTTCAGCAGAGAACACATCCTTTGAATGTAGATGTTCGCCTTAGCTGAAGTGGTCTCTAGATATTGCTAAGAAATATAGTCATCATTCAGGATGGACCAGTGAGTTATGATCTGAAGACTTGATATAAGCTATAACACCGTGATGGCAAACCTATGGCTCTGCAGGCACGCAAGCTGTCGCCCCAGCGCAGCTCCATTGCAAATGCGTGCGCGCCTCCCACTGGCAGCTGATTTTCTGGTCTTTGTCACATATGCCTGGGGGATGGAGTGCTTCTGGGAGATGCACATGCACATGTGTTGGGAGGTGGGGGGAATAGATGCATGTGCAGGGGATGGGGGAGCATGGGGGGTAAGGGGATCCCTGTGGCTCATTTTTGGTCCCAGGAGGCTGCAGGGAGGCCTACTAGGCCCAAAATGGGGCGCAGGGGGGAATGTGTGCATGCATGTGGGGAGCGCAGTGGTCCCACACACATGCACAGGGTGTGTGTATGTGTTTGTTGTGAGCACATTGCATTATGGGTGTGGGGGCGTGCGGCAAGCAACGACAAAAAGATTAACCATCACTGCTATAAGATATTTATACACTTAATTTCCTCTGGAAAATAATATGCTGCTTATGTCAAATACTGATTCACTTTAAGTATCTTGCTAGGTTATGATTAGCTCAATTGTGGTGTGTTGAAAAAGATCCCAATTGTCTGACTTTACAGCCTACCAACCTGGCCAGGAATTTTCATTGGAATTCAGGACAGAGGAGAAGCAGTGTGTCCCACACTGATGATTTGTCCCTTGTGTGGTCCTTCAACTTCAGGGTTAAACCACTGTACAACCCTAGGAAGAGGGCAGGACAAATCTCTTTTGACCATCCTGGAAAATTATACTTAAGAGTAATGAAAGTGCTAAATTGTTTGGCACTTGGTTCAACCATATGACGCTAACTGCCAGGGTAGAATATCAGCAAGCCTGTGTGATATTGCATGAAACGCAGACCCTCTGAAATTAATATTTGTTTTGTTGGTAATATGTCTTATCATACTGCAAAATATGGTAAGCTGTTCTCATTTCATTTGAGGATCTTTCTATTCAATCTGCTGAATTAAACCAGGGACTTAAATTCTTACTTTGATGGCACAACCACAACTACACACAAACTTAGAAAGTTTTGCAGGAGAATGGCTTCGGGGGGAGGGAAATATTTTATGTTGCTTTTATTTGTTTAGTTGTATTTACTTAATGTTTACTTTGCCATCAAAAAGAGAAGGGTGGAGCTCAGCACCTTATAATTTGCAAGTATGTAGATATATTAATAGGAATTTAGATCATCCCTTTAGTTTTCAGGCTGCATTCCTAGGAATTATAGGGCTATCAAAGACACACTTGGAGAGTTTTTGCAAAAATGCAATGTCTATTGTGTTGTCTTCCCCCTTGCTCTGAATACACAGGAATTCTCTTCTGACTTGAGCTGGGCTGTTGGTGGCTCCATAGAAATGGACATGGAATAATCTTGGCAATAATATGGAAGTCATTTTCTGGGATGTTTTTGTGGCTTCCTAATCTGTCCTACTGAACTGGGCTTTTCTGCTGCCTAGTAATATTATGTTTCAAAGGGTAGCCAGAAAATTGTTAGGCCCACTCAATGTGACATGAGGCATCCCAAATAAAGTCAAGGCAATATTTGGAAACCACCTAATTTCTTGCAACACTTGAAGTTCTTTAGCAGGTTGTTTTGTTTTTGAAAACAAATTTATATTGAAGCTAGTAACCCAGAAATAGAAAAAGATGATCCTAGATCTAGACTGAGAATTGTTAATTTATGTAGTGTCACAATATTTTTGAGCAAGGAATAGAATACATGAGGGGTGAGTAAATGGGTAGACCTTCTTTAGTTTTTAATTTTTATTTTGGACGAGCTGCTTTTCATGAAAAATTTCTAAAGAAATGATAAAACATATTAGTGGGGGAAGTATTGGAAAAAAGAAAGAGAGAGATGGAAGAAAAAAAAGAAAGATGGAAGAAAGGAAGAAAGGAAGAAAGAAAGAAAGAAAGAAAGAAAGAAAGAGAAAGGAGAAGGAAAGAGATGGAAGAAAAGGAAAGAAAGAAAGAGAAAAAAAGAAGGGAGAGGGTGGAAGAAAGGAAGAAAAAGGAAAGGTGGAAGGATGTGTGGATGAATGGAAGGAAGGAAGAAGGAAAGAGAAAGAAGAAAAATGGAGGGGTAGAAGGAAGGAAGGAAAAGGAAAAGAAAGGTGGAAAGATGGATAAAAGAAAGAAGGAAGGGGTGGAAGGAAGGTAGGAAAGGGAAAAAAGGTGGATGGATGGATGGAAGAAAGAATGAAAGAAAGAATGAGAAAGAAAGAAAGAAAGAAAGAAAGAAAGAAAGAAAGAAAGAAAGAGGTTCAATGTTACAGTGGTTGTTTCTCCAGTGCCAGCTTTATGCTTTCCCTTAATGTGCTTTTCCAGGAACAGTTTTCAAATGAGAAGTTACGGCTGCTTTTCTGATTGAAACAAACTAGTGTTGATTGCTGATCAGCCATCTGTAAAGGAGGGCATCTCAGGAAGGATATGAGCTAATGAAAAAATGGGCCTGATTTGAAAGTGTGACGTGCTTCATGCCACAGGCCAGTCTGAGTGGCATGAGATTATATCTGTGCAAGTGAGAGGTAGATTGAGAATAAGTAACTTCTGTCTTAAAGATTAAATGGCAAATTTGCTATTAAATGTGAAAGACATAAAATGGAATTAACGCTTTGAGGTTGTTAGCTGTGGTTATATACACTCTGGAAATGGCACTTCCACCCTGTCACTTAGACTGTCAAATGGCACCGTCTTCTCATTGTGGCTCAATTAATACTCATTTAGGAATATCAATTAAAGAAATGAGAAATGAAATCCTGACCCACTGCAGCTGCCCTCATATTGCCCACTCTGGAACGTGCATTTCTCGTGGCATTAGCTCTCCCCGTGACCTTTGGAACTGGTAAAATATTATTGATGAAATCATTAGGTTTCTTGGTAACCAATTGATAATTCTCCTCCAGGTTGCTTGGTGCTGATGATATTACCCTGCTGTAACTAGGAGACAAATGCTTGCATGGAAGGATATGGGGTTTGCTAAGCGATATTGCTCTTGTGTCCAGCATTTTTATAAATGCTCAAGGCACAATTCAATTTGTAGTGACTGCAAATTGAAGGTAAAAAATAAATCACTTCCAAAGGTACCGTACATGTGATATTTAATCCTGTCTTTCATCAAGCCAAGGTCCGTTTGTTGGGTTGATGCGATGTAAAACTAACCTGAGATGCAAACTCTAGAAAGGGCTCATTTCTAACCATGTATCCTCAAGAAAATATGATGGTGGGTTTCAGCCAAATATATTCAGGGCTTCAGCTGATCTGTGATGGAAGCTTTGCTTTATTCCACTGTTTCTCGAACTTGGCAATTCTAAAGATGGGTGGGTTCCACCTCCCAGGATTCCCCAGCTGACTGGGGAATTTTGAGAGTTGTGTTGTGGCTGCGGAGCTGGCAGCAGATTCGGACAGTGAGGAGGTTGGGGAGGAACGTGGGCCAGTCCTGGAGTCTGGGGAAGGCTCTGACGAATGCTCTGCGTAGAAGGCAGAGATGGAGCCAGGTCCGTCTGACATTTATCAGCTGCCTTCAGAGTCAGACATCAGTGAGGCAGATGAACAGCTGGAGCCTGTTTCCACTGTTTTATTTCTTTAAATGCCTGACGTTCAGGGTTATAAAAAGGAATTACAACCTCCGTACCTTTTCATGAGCAACCTGAGCAGGCAACTGATTGGTCCCAAAGACGACACCATTCCTTCTGGTATCTCTTTATTAGAGAGGATATGAATTCAGCCTGGCTATGTGAGTGTTGTTGAACCTTGCTAAGCACGCAGTCTTGGAATTGCCTGTGGTTTCGCAGCCCATTTGCCAGACCACCCAGGCCAATGTTTTGAGTAAATACACAGGTTCAAGCAAGCCCTATCAAAAGCAGCAACACCTTCTCTCAGCTCTTGAGATGGAGAATCCATTGTCTGTAGGGCTGGACATAATCTCACGTGGACATTGTAGCTGTAAAATGCGTAGGCAACATTTGGTGGAGGTTGTCAGCATTAGTGGGTAAAGGAAATGTTAAAAGGGGAGGCAGAAATAGTTTGTAATTGTAGGAACAAAGTTGGTAAGGCTTATTTATGATTGGTACCTCGTGGAAATGTGGCTGCTTTGAGCGGGAATATGAAAATAATTGGCTAAGTATTGCAGTTGCTATCCCTTTCATTTCTCATAGTAACTTTTGCAAGAAGAGAAGCATAAAAAATATCAAGGTGAAACTTAAAAATGTATATGAATGTTCTTTGATCAGACAGAGAGACAGCTAATGAACCAAAAGAAACACAGTATTTCCTTTGCTGGCATTCAATCAGGCTTATAATGACACTTCTTAGAATAAGGGAGTCACAGTGAAATCTCTTGCTTAACTCTCCTCATTACTTATCATTTAGAAAATGAAAGGTTTTCTTTTTTTTGTCAATCCTATGTCTACATGCAGAACTCAGTGTTGTTACATGACTTTTCTTGGACTGTAATTTTTTTGGGGTACTGCTATTGTGGGGGAATTGTGATGCAATGCTCATTGTCCCAACAAAGATTGGGTGAGCAGCAAAGGAGTGAACCTCTAAACCGGGGTTTCAAACTCTTGCCCCATGGGCCAGATGCATCACACACTGGTCACACCCACACCCGGTTTAGCGAAGGGGAAAAAGTCCCAATATATCACGTGACACTGGCGTGATGATGTGAGTTTGACACTCCTGCTCTAAACCAACGCTTAGATCTAAAGGAAAAGTGATATTGATTGTTTGGCAAATGGCAATATTAATTGTATTATTACATTTACTTCCCAATGAACAGACATCCTCAGATATTCTTTTCTTTACAAACACAAAATCTCAAAGGAGAACTAATGAAACAATAAAATTGGCATAAGTAATAATAGACATCTCCCTCCCAATATCTGTAATGGACAGCATTTAGCCTGACAGCTAGAAATGTGCAGTGTAGAATCCAACAACTGTGCTTAATGAGAACATGGACAGGAGATGCTTTGGCGGACAGCTGAATTAGGACTACAGCTTTCCAAGATGGTTCTAATTCATGGAATTTGTACTATGGAAAGTTGTGGTGGAATGTAGTCTGGATTCCCAAGAGGGAGGTGATGCCTTCCAGAGGGCAAAGAAATAGTGAAGTTTAGGTAATTTGCTTAGGAGAAAGAGAGTTAAAAAAGTTCTTCCCTAACAATTCTCAGATTGTATCTATAGTGACAAAAATAGTTGCTTCAGTTTGGCAAGATATCTGTCTATGGGTGAGGAACAATAAATGAAACTGCTCAGAAGTAAATCCACGTGCCTTTCTTGGTTCTTGGGACTGACAATAGTCAAGTTATCAAACAAATGAACCACTGAACGAATTAACACAGAGTTCTCACTGAAGGCACAAATGATCCTACTTTAAACACATTATGTGAAGACCTAAAACTCAGGAGAAGGCCCCAGTGCTGGAGAGATGGAAAGAAAGAAAAGAGAATGACTAGCAGCAAAGTGGATAGACTCAATTACAGCAACTAGAAAACCTGAAAGACCCAGTTAAAGACAGATCATTATAGAGAAAATATATCTGGTCACTAGTGGTC